>NC_079213.1:64966017-65113517 GCF_029633865.1 Lampris incognitus | reverse complement strand
AGTTGCTGAGTGGTGATTACAAGTGAAGGAGGGCCAGATTCAGTGGAAAAGCTCCTGGTATTAGTTAGGGGTGGTATGCGGGGGGGGGGGGGAGTCTGGTGTTGGAGGCGAACTGTTTCGCCATTCACGAAGAAACCGAGCTGAACTCCTGCTTGGAGTAACTGGGCCAAGCATGACCAGCTTTCGTTTAATGGTATAAGCATTGCAAACCAGGACCAAATGTTCCCATGCGTGTGCAGCCACCGCAAGGGGGAAAGATCTCGTAGGAACATTCTCCTTGGACATCATGGCAAAATCATTCCCAATCCCTTTAACCTTGTTATGATTTCTGGCTGTTTATATGTAGAAGGTTTCCCTGTGCAAACCGAAGGTTTCTCTCGTTGTTATCACGCATGACGTCATTGGCTCAGTCTGAGAGGATTACCCTGACAGTGGGACCAATGAGCAGTGTTAGTCAAAGGAAAATTATGGATTCCTCTGCCAAACTACAGGAAGAATAATGAGAAACGAAAAAAAAAAAACCTGGCAGCGTATTCACTTCTTCCTATTTATGTAGAGAGCTTGGATCAACACAGAATAGTCCAATTGTGAAAATCATGGTTGTATTTTCCTTTATCAAGGAGCACTTCCTCTCTAAGGCAGCAGGAAACAGACAAAATGGGTCTGACACGATGGAACAAATGACATGCGTAACACTATTCTCCGCCAGAAACAATCCTGGAACGTGTTAATTCCTTTGTTTTACTAGCTATTATCCTCGAGCAGGAGCAACAATGGAAGAACATAGCATTTTCATTACTGTGCTCCTGCTCCACATCCATACGCACATCCTCTTGGGGAAAACGATAAAATAATAATAATTTTAAAAAAAAGCTGTCAAGAGATTTGGAGACTGAACGCTGACTGTGACAAGGCTAATTTCCAAAGACGGAAGGAAGCACGATGGACTTTTGCAGAGATGTGAGTCAAATATTGTCAAATATGGTATTCTATGACACACACACACAAAATGCTCAGCTGTAGAGGATGCATATTTTGCATTTCTGCTCTATTTCAGTAGATTACAGTTGTAAAAGGTTAACCATCATATTAGTCATCTGCTTCCTCTGCCGGACACCGTGTGTGACAGTGACTCTGCACGGTCTCTCTGAGGCTCCATAAATGGCCAGGCACTTGGGTCACTGGCCGTAACCATAGACATCCAGCCAATGGGAGCACTCCACAGAGCTAGAGTGGATGCAGGGGCCATTACCTATTAAATAACATTTCTTGTTTATCCATTTTCCCAGTTGTCATGGATATGGGTGAGGTGCAGGACAAGCCGATGAGTCACTATGGCAAAATGCATTGTTGCACTTCATACCGCTGGCAGCAGTGGAGCATTTCAACACCAAGTCTCACGCAACGTCCATAGTTGAAACAATGGCTATTCCGAGGGAAATTATACTGGGGGGGCACTGTGATGAAACAAATAACATTACCATGGAACGCCAGGAAGTGTCCTTTCTATTTATACCGGATCTGTGAGGATGTCTGATGCGGTTGCAAAATAGGAAGGCTGAGTCACGATCCATAACCAGCACCAGAGCCTTAGATAGTCAAGCTCTCCAACTCCATATCTACTGGTGACCATGACCAGCTCCAAGCAGGTGATGACTGAGAGGTCTGCTGCATTCCTCAGGAGGCCCTGATACCATGGAGCGCCAGTGACAGCATTCCACTGATGGGATGCATGACATTCCAACTATTTGCCGGTTTATCTGGAAAGTTGCAAACATGTTGACAAGTGTGATGTAATCACGTCATAAAGGGAGCAGCCACCCATCATTTTGGAACAGGGGATGGAACAGTAACCCAGTTTATTTACCTAGATTATTCAGCACGCTTAAAGACATCCATCATTTCAGTTTTTTTTTTTAATGTTCGCCCAAGCTGTGAGGCTAAAAGAGAAACTGGCACTGTTAACGACGTTCGCTGTTGACTAATAATCATCTTTTCAAATATCAGAATTTGAAACCCTATGCTTTAAAGTATGTAGTATGCCCACTTCATTAAGACAATGCATGGTTGGGATATTTTTTATTTATTTTTATTTTACTACTTATTTATTTTATTTTACTATTTTTTTACTACTTATTTATTCTTATTTTACTAAATGCAGAGGAAGAATTTCCCCAACCCATCCTAGCTGTGTAGCTAGGAGCAGTGGGCAGCCGCCATGCAGCACTCGGGCACCAACTCCACTTCGTCTTGCCACGCCTTGGTCAGGGGCACAGACAGGGGTACTAACCCTAACATGCATGTCTTTTTGATGGCGGGGGAAACCGGAGCACCCGGAGAAAACTCACCGCAGACACGGGGAGAACATGCAAACTCAACAACGAAAGGACCTGGGATGACCTCCCAAGGTTGGACAACCCCGGGGTTCGAACCCAGGACCCTCTTGCTGTGAGGCGACCGCGCTAACCACTGCACCACCATATGAACAAGCTTCCATAACACAATCAAAATTTCATTTTTTTTTTTTTGTTCCAACTGGAAAGCACCTTAATTGATTGTATGTGGTCTGGATAACACCACTGACTTCCGGGGCATATCGATAGATGGCTAGCTAGTCACATGTCAAACCCAAGCTTTTTCAACCATCTTTCTAACTTGCTCCCACCCAAAAAAAATACCATAAAAATAGCATAAAATGTGACCTTAAAAAACAGCAAAGCAAAAATAAAAAATGAGATCAATAGTAAAATAATCAATAGCATTGCAGCTGTCAAGAATCAGACTGATCAGCCTGAACGCTTGTGGAACAGTATTGACCTCATTAACTGCTCGAAAAACACACCTTGGGGATTTTTTTTTTCGAACACGCAGGACTGCCTTGAGAATGAATATGAATTTCAAAGAGCGATTTTTTTTTTATCACAAATATGATCATATAAAAGCAGACATGCTGTCACAGGACTGGAATGTAAAGTGGAGCACAGTGGGAATATCTCACAGGCTTCCAGAATGTGTGTGTGTGGGACAGGTGTGCTTCCTGGGACAGAGCACTCCCCAGCCAACGCTCGGTACAGGCCTTAACTCCTGCCTCGCACCCACCCAGCACAGCCGACCAAGTCTGCACCGTGGTAAAACGGGCAGAGGGCGAGGGCATTCGAATCGCCGTGGGCACTAAAAATGCACCGATGCAAGTAATAAAAGAGGAAAGTAAAGACCAGCAGTACAAGCGAAGTGGTGTAGTCTTGGAGGGCAAACCTATTTTTCCAGGTATGTTTCTGTCATTATCATTCCTGGAGCAGCTTGTGTTTGAAGTCAATGGGCCGTGCAACAGTGCAGCGCTCGCTCCGCGGCGAGTGGGACGGTTCAGAAGGAGCTGATGGAGAAAGCAGGTGTCGTGATTGGGACTGCACTAGTGCCAGAGCGGGATTCTTAGAAGGAGAGAGAGAGAGAGAGAGGGAGTGAGTGAGAGACAGTCACTGAGAGAGAGCGAGAGAGCGAGAGAGACAGAAGGTGTGCGAGGGAGAAAAACTTGATTTTCTGACCTTGTTCCCTTGACTAGACCCCAACTCTGTCTGTCTCGATCTCTTTTTCACCCCCCCCCTCGCCCACACTGTCTGATGAGCTGGTTTAGTCTATCAGGTTCTATATTTTGGTCTGTATGCTGCCCCTCACCTCTTCCTGCCCTGCTGTGTTTATGTCTAACAGGCTGTAGGGGAGGTTAGAAGACAAAGGACTACGTGGGGAGCTGAGCACTGGAACATTTAGTCTAGGGGCGAAGAGCGGCTTCCGATGCTGATGATGTCATCCTCTTACCTTCCTCACAGACATATGGAGGAGGGGGGGGTGCATGGGATGTGGGGATGGTAAGGGTGGGGGGGGGTGTTGGAAGGAATGCCAGAGCGGGGTCAGAGTCATTACAGGGGTCAGGGGAGGAAGACTGACGTTACCTGATGGTTCTGCAGATACGGCTCTGAATGCCATCGGGAACACGGCGGGGGGGGGGGGCATTATTTTAGGTGGATGACAGCATTCAAAAAGCACACAGCTGTGCATTTGTGTGTGAGTGAGTGAGTGAGTGGGGGGGAGTGAGAGGGAGAAAGACAGAGGGGGGGTGAGAGAGTGGGTGGGTTTTTTTTAGGGGCTGATGTAATGCCCGGCCAATCTAAGGTCACGAGGTCAGGTCAGCGTTTTGGTGGCTGCCTCATGAGCTATGAGCCAAGCCATCCGCGCAATCCTGATGGAGACATGCCCCTGACAGGTTTACAAAACTGTAAATACACACCGCTATCACTCTGCGACAACCTCGCTGCCATCCAGCCATTTTCGGTGACAACGCTATCAAAAGCCCTTAACCGCAACCTTGTCCGAAGAACTTTAAGGACGGCCTAACACTTGGTCGGATTTCTGCCCCTTCTGTTGTCTTCGCCTCTAATGTAAACACTTTCGAGCGAACCTCTCGGTAATCCTTTCAAGCCGGCGGCCGATTTACATGACGACACTGCAACAGCTTGAAAATCCAAACACACACAGCTGTACTCCGCAGTTTTGCGGGCTTGTTTTGCTCGTGGTTTGATCACGGCTGCAAAGGGCCAAGAGGTGACGGAGAAGAGCTGTTGGAGATGGGAGCGGGGGCGGCACAACTAAGGATCCCCAAGTTTGTTTGTTGTTTTTTTTCTTCTCGCAAATAAAATCCATGTTTACTTTTATGCCATTTCCCTGTTCTGACCGCCGCAGTCTGCAGGAGCCGCAGCATCCATTAGCAACTTGGCAAATATGCAGATTGCTGACGATGCCCACCGTTAAGCCAATGATAGAAAACGTTTGAACAAATGATTAAACAACGCGTAATGTGATTGAGCAATCATGGATGCGTTGACCTCAGCAGCACAGAAGCTTTGAGGTTAGACATTTCACTCTTTGCATGAGGTATGTAAGGTCACAGAGGATATAATGATTGTGTAAGGCAAGGCCTCAGTGTCATGGTGAGAGGAGAGGAACATAAATAAAGAAAGGAACCGCACTGGAAGGTTGTATGTAACCTAATTTTGAGGAATAAACATGTTACTATGTCGTGTGGAATACAGCTCAGCATTTCATATCGCAGGATGTGCCAGTGAAGAACATGCAGACAGACGGCTCAACGGTGAGGCCATGGTGAAGATATGCAACCATCACAAAAGACCACTCCGACACGGGGCGGGTGTTTGTGACTGTTCAAAAGGAAGTTATCGAGGGTGTCCGGGTGGTTTGGCGGTCTATTCCGTTGTCTACCAACACGGGGATTGGCGGTTCGAAACCCCACGTTACCTCCGGCTTGGTCGGGCATCCTGACAGACACAATTGGTCATGTCTGTGGGCGGGAAGCCGGATGTGGGTACATGCCCTGGTCGCTGCACTAGCACCTATTCTGGGGGGGGAATAGCGTGATCCTCCCACACGCTGTGCCCCCCCCCCCCGGCGAGACTCCTCACTGTCAGATGAAAAGAAGCGGCTGGCGACTCCACATGTATCGGAGGAGGCATGTGGTAGTCTGCAGCCCTCCCCCGGATTGGCAGAGGGGGTGGAGCAGTGACCGGGGATGGCTCGGAAGAGTGGGGTAATCGGCCGGGTGGAATTGAGGAGAAAAAAAGGGGGGGGGATCCCCAAAAAAAAAGAAACAAGTTATCATAAACTACAAATTGTAAAGTTTCCATGAATTATCTGTGTTAGTATTGTGCCCACTGTATATCATGAGTATGGCTCTGAAACTGCAAAAAAAAAAAGGGGGGGTGTGATTCCCACCGGGACCCCCCATGTGATGCAGATCAGAAAATGTACCACACAAATGCAGTAATTTCATTTCGTTCACTGACCTCTATGGAGAGTAAGGCTGATATTGTGATGTAATGTGTCACGGTGGGAGATTAAGAGCGAGTTCTACATGTTCGGCAGCTGCAGAAGACAACGCTCACTCCTCCAGAAATGTCCGTAACCGAACTGAAAAGAAATAAACATGTCCTCACCAGCGTATCGGGTAAGATGGGGCCGTTCATGTCTGGATGCATGCTCAGTAATCCCGGTAAGAAGATCACAGAAGGTGGAATCAGTTCATCTGGATACAATGTTTACTGACGGATACGTTTCATCGCTCGTTAGTTTATGATTTCTTTTCAACATCTGGCTTCATGCTCCATTTTTGCAGCGACACGCTTCCGGTGTGGGAAGTATGTGATTCACGTTCGCGGCGGCCTCACCCAGTACCGTCCACGCAGGGTCTTTGTCCACTAAGTTTGTGTCTTCGTCTGATGGCTGGGAGAGCTGGCTCTGGATGGGCTGGGACAGCTTGGTCTGCAGCATCCTGTGGGCCCAGGGAGCATGGCCCTGCCTGGAGCTGCACCCCAAGAGGAAACATCGAGGGCAGTCTGACAGGACGCGGAAGCGGGGCAGGCTAAGCTAACTGCTAGCCAATGCAAACTGGCAGTTCCCTGGTGGTTCGCTCTCTAGGACAGTGAAAAAAAATTTTTTTGACATGCTGGATATATGTTATGGGCGGCACGGTGGCGCAGTGGTTAGCGTGGTCGCCTCACACAGCAAGAAGGTGCTGGGTTTGAACCCCGGGGTAGTCCACCTTTGGTGGGTCATCCCGGGTCATCCTCTGTGTGGAGTTGGCATGTTCGCCCCGTGTCTGCGTGGGTTTCCTCCGGGGGCTCTGGTTTCCTCCCACAGTCCAAAGACATGTAGGTCAGGTGGATCGGCTGTACTAAATTGTCCCTAGGTGTGAATGTGTGTGTGTGTGTCGGCCGTGATGGACTGGCGGCCTGTCCAGGGTGTCTCCCCCGCCTGCCGCCCAACAGAGGTGTAAAAACCAGGTCCAGAAAGTAAATGCCAAACCGTGTATTTGCTCCAACCATGTTACTAAACCAGCTGGTTTCATTAGCTAGTTTTCCCTACCTAGTTGAGGAATGCTGTTGACTAGAACCTGCTGGTGTAGTGCATTGAGTAGAGCAGATACATGGTTTGGACTTATACTTTCTGGACCTGGTTTTTACACCTCTGCCGCCCAAAGACTGTTGGAATAGGCTCCAGCATCCCTGAGAGCAGGATAAGCAGCTCAGATAATGGATGGATGGATGGCTGGATATATGTTTTTATAGTTTTTTGTAATTTGGATATGTGTTTTTGTCTTTGTGTTGCACGGCTGTGGGCTGGGGGGGGGAAACGATATTTCATTTCATTTCATGTGTGCGGCGCGGGTGCATGGCACGAAATGACAAATAAATGCTCCCGATTCCTGATAATGGCTGCAGCGTGCGTGGTCCAGAAACGCGCCAGCCATTAGTTTCTGACGCGGGGGGGAAAAGTGCAGCAGTGGTGGATTAGCGGTCTTAACTGGGGCATTTATCAAACTCTCTGACGGGAACGCAAAGCAGAATTGCCGAGGTGTCGCTGCAGATACGATTTAGCCTTAACGAGAGGGTGTTTTGTTTCAATTAACAAGCGAGTTGCTCACTGTTCAAAATGTGCAGAGTAGGCACTCGGTCTAACTCTGGGGGCAATGAACGGTGAAGCATTCCCTCACCATCTCTCACACACACACACAGACAAACACCAGGTAATATAGAGAATAACTGCTTTTTTGGCCTGACCTACCAGGTCGTTCATCAGTAACATATTCCGGAGTTGTAACAGGGAACTCTGGGATCTGCCATAGCCGGTCACTGACCGCCGCCCGTGACCTTGGCAAACAGGAAGCAGACACGAAAGTTTATTCATTATGTGCTGCAAGGATACACAGAGCTGTGTGTGTGTGTGTGTGTGTGTGTGTGTGTGTGTGTGTGTGTGTGTGTGTGTGTGTGTGTGTGTGTGTGCATGTGTGTGTCTGGAGAGGATGTCTGCGCCTGTGTTTTCTGAGTGCGCAAGACGAACCTTTGAGGTTATGTGGTGTTTGTTAGTCCGCCGTTTTGGTCTTCTTATCTCATATTGTGTAAATCTCTTGTCTGCCTCTGTGTATTCGGTGGGGGTGGGGGAGGGAGTAAGGACCGTTTAGCATGTGAGGAAGAGGGATCCTGATCCGCTGGTTCAGCATCCTCAAGGCTCACCTCTACTGACGAAGACTTATTTCTGCATTGTGTGTGTGTATGTGTGCATTTTTGGACATTATCTGCACATGTGTGCATATGTTTATGTCTATGTGTGTCTATGTGTGTGTGTGTGTGTGTGTGTGTGTGTGTGTGTGTGTGTGTGTGTGTGTACATACACACAGGGTGTTGTGATGCGTCTAGTGCAGCAGTGTGTAGTTGGAGGGAAGGTGCATGTGTTCTTCCAACCCGCTTGTGTCCTTCCTGCCCTTAGCTTGCTGCCGCTGGCTAGCCTTTGTGGCGAATAGGGAAGCATCCTAGCGTGTAAGCCTTCCCTTGCCAGTACATAGCCTCTCCTTCACCAAGACTCCTGCCAGGCCTCCCCGTGGCCACACGTGGTAACTGGGGTCTTGCGGCCCCAGGCTAACTTGGCAGGGGATCTCGGAGCAGCAGTGGGCCCCAGAGATATGGTGTGCAGGCCCACCCTGGTGGACACACCCTGGCACCTATCAACCACTGCCCCGCTGCCTTGTGGGTGAGTCTGGGAAGACATAAGGCTAAGGGAGCTTACCCCAACAGAAAAGCAAGCTGTGGCGGTATGCTTCGAGGCGGTTTCCGAAAAACTGGATTTCCGGCAGCCCCCTGCAGTTGTGTGGAGGTGCCGGTCGTCTAGGGATCCCCCTTGCCATCGGAACCATCTCCTCTACAATCAAGTCATGTGGCGTTGGGAGAAGCGCACCCCCCATGCCACTTTAAAAACCATCTCTGCTGCGCAGGTATCTTCTGCTATCTGAGTCCTCAAAGGACCCACAAATAGAAGAAGATGGTCATCATCGGGCACGATGGACAACCAGCAAGTGTGTGTGTGTGTGTGTGTGTGTGTGTGTGTGTGTGTCTGCTCTTCCACGGACACATGGAGACAGGGTGGCGTGGAAGAGCTCAGGCTATATGCATCGCGTTACAGTTGTGATTATGTGGCCGCTACTTGTGAGTACTTGTGAAGTGAATTCATCACGGAGGTTGTGGACGTTATCTGCGGGGGGGGGGCAGCGTCCCCAATTTTTCTGTGCACGCTCTGCTCGATCACGTCTCTGTTCTGGACGAGACGTGTACAGGGTAGACTGCCGGTAATGCCGTAGGCTTTCTAAACCATGTCCACCACAGTCCACACCATCATCTAATGCCTTTGCTTTGGCAGCCAGCAGATGTTTTGCTTTATGGACAATTAGCGTCACGCATCTCAGGGCCATTATGTAGCTGTCGCAGAGCTTTCAGCCCGCCGCCGGTCAAAACCGGAGCTGGACTAGTTCCCCAATATGACAGCAGTGTAATTTAAAATCCTTTCTAAATGACGGTGGCCACGTGCAAAGCCCTGCTAAATGAACTGTGGACTGAGAAGGAGAGGAACCAAATGGAAGTGAAGACAGGGCAGCAGATTCTTTCCAGTAGCTGTGCTGTGATAACCCGTTTCATCGGTGTAGCAACAAGGGATCTCCCAAGCTTTTCTTCAGGCACCGGATCAGTCAGTATTAAACCCCTACCAGGGCTCTTACACGTTGTGGTGTTTAAAACCACAAGAAAGCCCAATTTAGGAGCCTAATCCAGCTTGTTCTGTCTCAGTCATCATCACATTTCGGCTCTTCCTCTGAGGCTGGCTAAGGCCGAGCTGACTGTGTCACATGTAAACACACTAGCTAATGTTTTAATGTCATGGCCGAGCCATCCATTCATTGAGACAGCTGAAATAACCACCTTTCGTTAAAGCACTGGTCCACATGCTGAGGTGATTAGAAAGCCCTGTGAGGAAACTGTAGCCGTACCACGACTGGCTGCCCTGCAGACTGCAGGGAGCCGTTATTGAGCCAGTTGCATGCCGTTTCTTTATACATTTATACATTTTCTCCATTTTTCCACCCTATCAAAATAGCACCGGACCATACCTAAAGCTGCACTTTCGGTTAGACGGACTCAGGAACACAGTTTATTCCAGAGGAGCAGGAACCACTAGACTCCCTTAAGTACCTCCATCCATCCATTACCCAAACCGCTTATCCTACATAGGGTCGCGAGGATGCTGGAGCCTCTCCCAGCAATCACTGGGCGGCAGGCGGGGAGACACCCTGGACAGGCCGCCAGACCTTCACAGGGCCGACACATTCACACCTAGGGACAATTTAGTATGGCCGATTCACCTGACCTACCTGTCTTTGGACTGTGGGAGGGAACCGGAGCACCCGGAGGAAACCCACGCAGACACGGGGAGAACATGCAAACTCCACACAGAGGACGACCCGGGATGACCCACCAAGGTTGGACTACCCTGGGGTTCGAACCCAGAACCCAGGACCTTCTTGCTGTGAGGCGACGGTGCTAACCATTGTGCCACCGTGCCGCCCTCCATTATTATTATCAAAAAGCTAATAATTATTTTCAAAACGGCTTAATTATCATCAAAAAGCTCAAAAAAAGTTTGTTTTTTTTTGAGCTCGTTAAAAAAACTATGAAAAACCTTTTTGAGCTGTTCCTAGGATGGTAGAACTGGTCCCCTTGTGATAAATTCAACAAAAAAGAAACGCATCACATGACCGCTTTGAAGGAGAAAATCTACGCTTTCTTACCTCTGGGGTAAAACAAACATTAAGATCAATCCCTTCCGAATTGCCCCCTAAATAAGGGGGGCATCAGAGATGCCGAGACCCATGCGACGTAGAGGACACACAGGGGGTCCAGTGTTTTACACCAATAAAATACGAGGCGAATAGAAACGCGACATGCCGGTATTAGCCAGCTAGACTCTCTGGGGTAGTCTTGTGAGAAGGGAGGGTCGGAAAGTCTCCATGTGACTGGCGAGGACTGCTGGTTGACTTTATCAGCAAGCGGTACACAACTTGAAGATGTCCTGCAATGCAAGAGTTCAACACAAGAGTTCATCTTCATGCAGTAGTAATGGCAAGTATAATTACAGCGGTTAAGTTTAGGATTAATGTTAGGAAGAGGATCTGTCTTCATCTAATCAAGTGGTTTCTGAGAGAATGTCCATGAAGACAACCCCAAAAAGTTGTTATTGTGTTTTTTGTATTATTGTATTATTGTGTTTCCCGGATAGGCTCCAGCATCCCCGCGACCCTGTGTAAGATAAACGGCTTAGATAATGAATGGATGGATGATCTTAGAGTCGAGTAGCGACAGGGCTGTAACGCCTTATCCACTATGTGGCCTATCACAGTAATGTCTTATCCACTGTGTAGCCTATCACAGTAACGTCTTATCCACTATGTAGCCTACCACAGTAACGTCTTATCCACTATGTAGCCTATCACAGTAACGTCTTATCCACTATGCAGCCTATCACAGTAACGTCTTATCCACTATGTAGCCTATCACAGTAACATCTTATCCACTATGTAGCCTATCACAGTAACGTCTTATCCACTATGTAGCCTATCACAGTAACATCTTATCCACTATGTAGCCTATCACAGTAACGTCTTATCCACTATGTAGCCTATCACAGTAACGCCTTATCCACTATGTAGCCTATCACAGTAACATCTTATCCAATATGTAGCCTATCACAGTAACGTCTTATCCCCTATGTAGCCTATCACAGTTCACATGTTTTGTCTGTTGAAGATCCCCAGACTTGAGTGGTAGTTTCTTCCTCCTCTCTCAGAATATGTTCTGCTCTTTAAGAGAACCACCGCTTGTGTATCACTTTTAATGGCTGAAACTGAACCATACTGAGTCACAGACCAAAAGGTTACATTTGATAAGAGCTGCCACAACGCACAAAAGATCTTTATTTTATCGTTTATATAATGTAGCCGATCTGACAACATTAACATGTTTACTATGGGTCATTAAGTTTAAGACTGTAACCTGTGCCTGAACATGAACATGATCATTAATGAGACAATAGACAGTTTTACATTCTCTGCACATTACTGTAAATAATAAAAATAAAAACTGGGTTAAAGATAAAAAAAATTTCCCCACGACCCTGAAAGCAGGATAAGCGGTTAAGTTTTTTTTTTTCACCTAATGACATACAGAGTACCCCCTTCATTTCACTGCATGTTTTACTTTGTATTTCTGTGCATGTGACAAATAAAGTACTTGAACTTGAGATAATGAATGAATGAATGTGTTTCCAGGAGGAAACCCTTAAGGGTTTCATTAAGAGTTTCCTTATCTTAAGGGTTTCATTAAGGGTTTCCTTATGAGTTACTAAAAGGTTTAAAAGTTAAAAAAAAAAAGGTTTTAAAAGTTTAGGTTTTTTTAAGGGTTTACTTAAGGGTCTCCCTTAAGTATCTATTCAAGTATATAAAATCAGGAGCTACCAATCCACCTTCTAGGCCTTTTCCTCTGCATGTTAGATCATTTAATTTGAAATTACTGACAATATTAATGAAAATAAAGCTGTATTTGTGGGGGGAAAAGAGCCCTAGCTCATATCACCGTGTGTGATGATAACTAATATTAGGCAGCTCTGATAAACAGGCTTCCCGGCGCGCTAATGTGATGATTCATCCTGCTCGCCGACCGATCGGAGCAATCTCCTCCTGCCAGGGCCACGCCGAAGGCCGGAGGCGGTATTACGGCTGAGCGGTTGCCTTCCTGACCCCTCGGCCTCCAGCTTGTGATCACCTGCCAGGGCTGTTCTGGCTGAAGCCTGGCAGCAAGTGAGAGATTGGCTGAGTGCGATACCCCACCCGCGGAGTTATTATTATTAACCTTCTCTAATGACAGAGATACACCGACACACATGCATATGCGCACGGCCACGTGCATTCACGAAATGCCACGCTACTCGGCACATTTGGCCCCCCGCTGAGCGGATTTTAAAAAAAACCACAAAGAGGAAGTGTGGAGTCTGTGTGTGTGTGTGTGTGTGTGTGCGTGTACACATTAACTTCTGCAAGGGCAGAAAGTTTTGATTTAACGAAAAATAAACTTAAACTTGCATGTCTGTGTATATTTTGTGTTCTTATGTCATTTTTTGGTTGGCTGTGTGTGTGTGTGTGTGTGTGTGTGTGTGTGTGTGTGTGTGTGTGTGTGTGTGTGTGTGTGTGTGTCTTTTCTCCATTTATGCTATTATAATTTTTCCCCCCCTGAGTGTTTTGTTTTTCTTTTCCGGAAGTCTCCGTGAGCCTCCCACTGCTCTGGGCCCCAGATGATGAATTCTTATTGTGGGTTTGGAGCCGCAAAGCAATTAGATGAGTTTATGGTAAGCGCTAAGGAGCGGAGGAGCTTGTCATTCTGTCAGGGCTGATTTCCCCCCGGCTCCTAAAACGCTGACCCCTCCGGGTTGCCAGTGGCTTACCAGAGCCAGAGACATGTAGTGTCTCGGGGAGCGGGGGGGCCTGGAACCGTTAGTAACCCGACAGTCATTCGGTTTCTGTTCCCTGAAAACGACGCTTGGGTAGCGACGCCGTACAGGCGACAGTACGGCACCGCGCCAGGAACATTTGCTGCTTGGAAATGAAAACAACTGAATAATCCGGTAGCTGGTATTTGGGAGAGATGGGGGCCATTTTGGCGGAACACCCCTCCCTCCTTAAGTGTACGGCTTAGCGAGGGGTGTTCCGAGGGACGGGGGGGGCATCTCCTCTGATCAGAAGCCCCCAAACATGCCCTTTTTGGGGGGTCACGATGACGAGATCTTACTACTGAACAGCACCTGACCTCAAACCCATTAAGATCCACAACAACGCCCTACCTGCTGAGCAACACGGGGTCACTCGTAGTACAAGTATGGGCTGGGCGATGTGTCGAAATTCTACTTTCGATCAACGCCTTTCCCTCCAATTAGCAGCTGTCGACGCGCTGGCAGAGACAGACGAGCAGACACCTCAGCGCTGATGATAACCTTCAGCCGGAACGCCTGACTCGCCTGCCCGCCGTCAGTAAAGGAGAATCAGCGAGCACGTTTTGGACGAGTGACTCATGCTGTCACCTGCAGCTTCCAGACGAAGAAGCGAGCGAGAGGCTGTCAAAATGCTCTGCATCAGCCAGCCCAACCGCGCGCCTCGTTTAATATGCAGGGGGCTTGCGTCGTCGGCCGGCGGGGGCTGCACATCCTGAACGGAGCCCCCTGGCCCGCGGCCGGGACTGTTCATGGCACACGTGCCTGTCCGGGCCTCACGTTTGCTGCCTTGAGCGCTTGAAAATGCAGAAGTTCAGGCGACCCAAAAGAAATGCAACTGAAACGGGCCAAGAGGAGTCCACCTGCAGTGGATTTAGCCCGCCGCCGACCCCTGATGTACTTGTCTGTCGGCGCGGCCCTAGTGCAAAAGATTGAAAACCCATTAAGACAAATCTGCTGAATCCATCAGGGCAGTTTATAGCTTGTGGAGGTGGTGTGTGCAACCACGAGCCGCTCAAAAACATAACTACACGAGCCAGTATATGATCACTCAACGGGAAGGTGAAGTGCCACGGCTGGAAGCGGCAGCAACATGCACTAATCCTTGACCAGAGGAGAGTGAAGTAACACAATAAACAGTGAAACTGGCAGGATTCCTTGCATGAATCTGAAAACAAAACCCCTGTCAAACAGGGGGAATGTCTTCCACCTCCCTGTATAGTCCTGGGAGCATTTCCCAACAGCGTTGATGTTTTTTTCCGAGCGCCGTGCCAACGAAATACTTCATCCGCAGCACCTCTGAGGCCCGAGTATCCTCTCGAGTCGCTCTCTCCGAGATTCACCCCTTTACTAAACTATTCGCCGGAAAGCTAAACAAACACGGTTACACAATGGAAAGATCCTTACGTAACGCCTGCCATGCTGTGTCCCAAATCTAACAATTTTCACGGCCTTGCCTTGACCCCACCCCACCCCCACCCACCCCACACACACACCCTCCCACCGTCAGCCCCTGCCATCACACACTCCTGCCATGCAATGTGGGGTGTTAACTCTTGCCATCTGAGCAAACATCCCGTCGGCAGGGATTAGACGATGATCCCAGTCAAATACCTGCGAGCGGGGCACGCCTCTCTGAGTGTACACACAAGAGAGGAGAGGAGGTGATGACGCTACGTAAGAGACTTGAGTCTGGTGTCAGACACCACCCCCCACCCCAAAAATGGACTAAGCCTTCTCAGTGTCGATTTATGTGGTCGGTGTCTCATCCTGTCAGGTGGACCACAATTCCCACCAACTGTGTGTGTGTGTGTGTGTGTGTGTGTGTCCGCTTTTCATCCACCGACCTTCTGGCCTCTCTTTGTCCTCTCACCTCTTTGAAGTACCCTTTTAATTGGAGGTGTCATTTCCAATACCTATGCATACTTCACATTAATAACACAACACAGCTATTGCGTGACTTGTAAAATGTGTTGTCAACGCAACTTTTAACCTGTGTTGATTTGAACAGTAAAGGTCACTGCCGGCTGCACCGCACTACATCCTGCTACAGCTGCGGTGAGCGTGTGTGCATCGGCTATATCGCTCGCAGGAGGTAGAAGAATCAATAGCTTGGACCAAAAAAAAAACAATATTGAGGACAGGGTGGGCTTTTAAAGAACAGAATTAGCAACAAAAATGACTGTTGATAGATATACTGGCACACCCCCCCCCCCAAAAAAAATAAAAATAAAAATGTGGTGTGCCATTTCGCCCATAGAGCCACCATGAAGTCAAGTCATATGAGTGCTTCTATGGCAGCCAGCACCAACTGCTGTAAAAAGGGACCGCGTCAATACAGATGGGAGGCTATCTCCGATGGCCCGGCTAACTTCTGGAACCGGTATCAGTGTCCGATAACCTCCCTGATGCCAAAATCTGATCCCAGTCACATTTGATAAAAAATAAATAAAATAAAAATTAAACCTTAATGATTTTTTCATACATAGACATGTATAATTTTCTATTGAAGACAGTTTAAATCTCTATATCCACCCATCCACCCGTTATCCGAACCGCTCGTCCTGCCCTCAGGGTGGCGGGGATGCTGGAGCCTGTCCCGGCGACACCCTGGACAGGCCGCCATGCCATTGCAGGGCCCAATAAATACAACTAATAATCAATAAAGTATATCAAAAAAAAAGCTTTGACTAGCCAGCCAAAGCCACGGAAATACATTTATCGAGCACAGAATAGATGTTTGTCTGCTCGGGTTGAACTACTCTGTGAAACCCACAGCGCGCTCTCAGGGACGGGGCACAAAAACAACGCCGCAGATTTCCACCAGAAGGCCATCGCGTGCTTTGACTCGACCCCGGCACTGTTCAGGAGAAGTGGCAGAACATGCTTGCGAGCGGTTCGGCTAATCGTACGCCGGGGCCGGTGGGGGTTTACAGTGTGTAAGAGCTGTGAGGATGAGCCATTAACAGACAGGTCCTCTGAAACAACAGCTGTGACAGCAGATCCAGCTGAGTGTGTGTGTTTCCCATGTCCATCTGCCTCGCTTGACGTGTGCATTTTGCATGTATGTGTCTTTCACATGTGTATTTGTGTGCGTGTGTGTGTGTGTAATCGGGGGGGAATGGGTGGTAGAAAAGCAGGTTTTTTTTTCTGAGTACGATCCTTGGCGTGAGAACAGGCTGCAAGTGGACATCTCACCACACTGTGACGGCCCGGGGCAGACAGGGGCGGCAACGCACACCGCCTCTCTGCTCGGCCGTGCTACCTGCCCCGTCGCTCGGGACCTCACACACATGCACGCCCAAACACACACACACACACACACACACACGACTGTTCAAACACCGGCAGCAATACAAATAATTTCCCACCCGGAAAGAGAGTGAATGCTCTGCGTCCATTAGCTTGAAATAAAACACACACAGCATCGTTACAGCTGATAACACAGCTGCTCGGCATGTGTTCAGAATATCTAAGGGTGCAGTAGCCTGGCCGCTGCATGGGCGGGCCCTCCGGTACTGCAGAGACTGAGCTACTAAGTGATTCTTTTGCTCTTTTTTTGTGTGCAATAGACCTACAGTGTATTAGCCCTTTAGCAACAGAGCTGCTATTGCCCCGGCTGCTAAGCAAAACAAACACACATCGCTGTGTGAAATGCATAAGCGACCTCGAGGCTTGGCCCTTTGGTGGCATGGGTGAGAGTACCGGGAGGAAGTGTCCAATATGTCCTGTTATGCCCAGTCTAAGTGACCTTTTGCAGACCTAAGCACGGAAAGTTTCAAGAGGTTAAATCAGTTCTGCAGTACTCACAGGTATGACATATATGAAGGGTTTGGAGTGGCCTTCACAGTCCACAAACGTGGAATATTACCGAAACTCTGCGGGACAACAGGGCGGCTTAGTGGTCGGCTCAGCGAGCGAGTCCTGGGTCCAGTTGTGTGTTCTCCCAGTGTCGGTGCGGATTATCTGCGGGTTTATTTATTTATTATATAGACAATCCTTTACTTTAGTCTTATACGTGAAGCGCTTCGAGATCTGTCTCCGCAGATGAGAAGCGCCATACAAACTCATTTTATCAATATTATCATTAATACGTTCATGCAATCCCAGTCGTACCGCCGACGTCCCTCTGAAGGCAGCGGAAGGGCCGCGTCTAGTCTGTACTTTTAGGCGGCCTTTTTAGTGACACCCCCCCCCCGCCCCCACACATTTAGCACAGTGACGGGGAGATCTTTTATTTAGTCCACCTGTGCAGGAAATGGCACATTTTGGACGACGCAGAAGTACATTAGCGGCCCTCCCGGCGGCCGACACCGCGCTCCTACTGACTCAGTGAGGACATTCTGACGCCTGGTCGAGAGAGGGTCTCCTGACTCACCGTCTGACCGAGGTAGAAACTAGACACCTGGGTTTCACCTCCTGCCTCCTACAGTGAATGAACTGACAGATTCACACGGAAGTCGCTCGCTCCACAGCCAAAGATGGGGGTGGGGGGTGGGGGGGGTACATGTGCGAAAGTGAATGGAAAATACAGAAACGTAGGTGCTGTCACCAGACAAATGACACAGGAAAGGAGGTCATGCGGCGTCAAAGTACCCACAGTAATTGACTGTATTTAAACTACTCAATCACTTCTGTGCATCGCTGATGCGATGAGATGGAGTCACGCAATCTGACGCGTAACCAGATATGATTTTTAATGCACGGAAAATACTGAGACCACCGACTTAGGAAGCACACACTGCAACACTCCCACCTTTAATGTGCCGAGCTGCGAGTAAACGGTGAAAGCTCACAACTGGATTTACAATCTACACATTTTCTCAGAGGCACGTCAGTGTCCAAGCTGTCGAACTCAAAAAAACAAAAAAACAAAAAATAACTTTATGGCGCATCCGGGTAGTGTAGCGGTCTATTCCGTTGCCTACCAACACGGGGATCGCTGGTTCGAATCCCCGTGTTACCTCCGGCTTGGTTGGGCGTCCCTACAGACACAATTAGCCGTGTCTGTGGGTGGGAAGCCGGATGTGGGTATGTGCTGTTGTCGCTGCACTAGCGCCTCCTCTGGTCGGGGGGGGGGGGACTGGGGGGAATAGAGTGATCCTCCCACGCGGTACACCCTCGGAAGAGGGGGGTAATTAGCCAAGTACAACTGGGGAGAAAAAAAGGGGGGAAATCTTTATGTTGGGGGGGTGGGGGTGTGCTTTCCATCTGAGATCATGTCCAGGTGACCGCTATGGCGTAAACTGACCCAAAGTTAAAACGCCTTCGGGGATTATCTATACCCCCCCCCTAAGTCTTTTACCTCCTACTGGCTTCTTAAAAGGAAATCAGCAGTCATTTCTAAACGCCTTCCACATGAATGGTATTTACCTCTAGCGCATAAATCACAGCGGGAGGCGCTGCCTAGTAGTAATCCGTCTGCTCCCTGTAGAAAACCGGGGCCAGGTACAGTAGGCCTTTAATTCAATTAGGGAGAACCTCTGAGCACTTAGCAGAGAGTCCCCCACCCCCCACCGTCAGATTCAATGTGAGCAGTACTCACTATTTCAGCACGATGCCGGGGAAGGCGTTATCCACACTGAACAATTGATCGGAGAATAACGCGAATTCATGATGAGCGTCTGGAAGAAAACGACTCCCCTGACGTCCGAAATATACAACCTTCACCAGAAGCCGAGGGGCGGGGCCAACCCAGCGCAGGCGGTACGCAGAGTACGTAAGTTCACAAGACCGGCTACGCTCGCCACGCTCCGTGGCTCACGCGAGACTGACTGTCAGCGCGTTGCAAACAGGCGCGTGAACGTGTTCTCCGAAGATTCGCTTTTCTTTTCTTTTTTTACTTTTTAATCTTTTTTTCTCCGCTTCAGTGAGTTATAATCAGTTCGCAATTCAAAAAGACGTGATGAAGTAGTAAACACTCCCCCTCGGTTTTTTGGGGGGGGTGATCCCCATAAATCTGCCAAACTGAGAACACCTTCGGTTTATCAGGGGAAGGGGAAAGAAGGAAATAGATGAGTAGGTAAGATGGATAGGGGTAAATATCACGAGCGAAAGGAAGAAGAGGTACGGGAGCACAACAGAGAGACATAATGACGGGGGGGGGGGGCTGGAGGGGGGGGTTAAGTATAAATTAGAGCAAGCCGCAGAGCCAAATCACTCCATGTTCTTGTCAAACGGATCATTTTGAAACAATGTTGGCTCTGTGTGATGATGTATAAGAGTCAAACAGATGTGGAAACAGTCTTTTTGCGTGTGCGTGTGTGTGAGCGTGTGTTTGTTATGCCTGGACAGCTCCTTGGACGGAGTGCGTTTTACACTGACTAAATAGTGTGCTAGAAAAGACGACTGGGCCCTGCGTTAGCTTGTCCTCCCAGGACGCCGTCCAACAATGTGACGGAAGCTGGCGTGCTTACCTGTACGTCTGTATGGGAGAGGTGGAGGGAATGAGAGGGAATTTAGGAATGTCTGCAGGTACATGTTGTTGTTGTTTTTTCCTGCATGTTGAATTTAGTTTTTATTCCTACGCGCACCGTTATAGGCTCGTTGTTTACTCGCGTGTGTGTGTCTCTGGGTTCAGCAGGGTCAAGGCCCGAGTCTCGCTGTTGCTCATTTTCTCCTGGAGGACTACGAGCGCGAAAGGCCAGTCTATTTTAGGCTGTGCGCTGGAACGGATGTCGGGGGGGGGGGGGGTCAACGCAACGCGCGTCTGAACCTCAGGGGTCTGGTTCACGCGGGCTTAATCTTGACATGTAAATACAAAACCCAGCCCTGCGAGTAATGGGAGGCGAAGGGGTGAGGAGTTTACAATACACTCAGTGTCTGCGAGGCGCCGCGCTTCGGAGGCAGCCCGAACTGGAACTGACATGCCTAACGTTACAGTAGCACTCGGGAGGAATTTCCCACAGCGGGCGAGAGCCGCCGAGGCCGCTGGTTCGAACTCTCTACCGGACGAAGCTCAAGTGGGGGGACGTGGTTCGACATCGGCAGGAAGTCAGAGAATCCGAATCGACGCCGAGCACGTTAATCGCCCCGATGGCGGTTGTTGTAGACGTCCGTAATTTTAGAAATGTAAGCTTCCGAGGGGGCCGGTCCGTTTGCCTTCGGCCGTCCTATTTGGTTTTTGTGAAAAATGGAGGGAAGCTTGCACGTATCGGGTATCTTAACCCTGTTGCCTGTGACATACATGCAGAGTCCGGGGAAACCACAAAGTATATTAAAAAGAATGTGGGGCGTCCGGGTAGTGTAGCGGTCTATTCCGTTGCCTACCAACACGGGGATCGCAGGTTCGAATCCCCATGTTACCTCCGACTTGGTCGGGCGTCCCTACAGACACAGTTGGCCGTGTCTGCGGGTGGGAAGCCGGATGTGGGTATGTGTCCTAGTCGCTGCACTAGCGCTTCCTCTGGTCGGTCGGGGCGCCTGTTTGAGGGGGAGAATAGCGTGATCCTCCCACGCGCTACGTCCCCCTGGTGAAACTCCTCAGTGTCAGGTGAAAAGAAGCGGCTGGCGACTCCACATGTATCGGAGGAGGCATGTGGTAGTCTGCAGCCGTTCCCCGGCTCGGCAGGGTGGGTGGAGCAGCGTCCGGGACGGCTCGGAATAGAGGTGTAATTGGCCGGATACAACTGGGGGAGAAAGGGGGGGGGATATTCTGTATGAAATATGTAGTATGTGCAATGGCCTGAATAAAAACTACTTCTGAAAATCAAACGTTTACATTTGGCAGCTGTGACGATGACCCCGAGATGACCGGACTGATGTCCCCCGTGGCGGAGGAGCATCTTTGGCCCGGCATCTACTCAGATCAATGAAGGTGACTGTCGCCAGATGGTGTTTTTCCAGTTGTGTGGCATGAAAGAGAGGGAAGGCGCCATGTAGGTGTTAATATAGAATAGAAACGAGATAGAAAACAGAGAAAAACAGAGAGAGAGACAGCAGGATAGACAGAGTTATAGGAGCAAACAAGCAAGAGAGAGAGAGAGAGGTCATCAAAGCGGTTGTGGGATATTCATCTTCGTTAGTATTCGTTAGTTCCGACTGATTTCTGCTGTTTAGGGGGCAAAGCAAAAAATGTCAGCCATGCATGTTGCAGACGCTGAAGCTTATTTGACTTTAAGTGAAGGCCGCTATTAAGTGATCGCATGCGTAATGCACTCACCTGTTTCTCAGCACCTGGCGCTGTTTTCTGAATGCTGTGCCGCCACACAGCAGCAGTCAGTTAGAGTCCATCCATCCATCCGTCCATCCATCCATCCATCCATCCATTGTCTTAACCACTTATCCTGCTCTCAGGGTTGCGGGGAGGGATGCTGGAGCCTATCCCAGCAGTCATTGGGCGGCAGGCAGGGAGACACCCTGGACAGGCCGCCAGACCATCACAGGGCCCACACACACACACACACACACACACACACACACACACTCATTCCTAGGGACAATTTAGTACCGCCAGTTCACCGGACCTACCTGTCTTTGGACTGTGGGAGGAAACCGGCGCCCCCAGAGGAAACTCACGCAGACACAGGGAGAACATGCAAACTCCACACAGAGGACGACCCAGGATGACCCACCAAGGTTGGACTACCCCGGAGCTCGAACCCAGGACCTTCTTTCTGTGGGGTAACCGCGTTAACCACTGCGCCACCGTGCCCGGTTAGATTCCATCAGAATAAATCTGGCCAATATGCCCGAAGCCTCCGACCAATTGCAAACAAACACAAAAAGACACGCAAACTCCCTTGAAAGTGATAGTTTCAACATCACACTTACCTATTCAACCTCTACATGTGGTGTGGTAGAGCAGGAAAAAAGGAATTAGGTTGCTGTTCAAGATGCAGGTGTGTATCTGAGACTGTGTCTGATGGGTCCCGAGCGGTGAGAATACGAGCACGTGTTAATGTGGGAGATGGTCAAATCTTGACGGCTGACAACATTGTGGAAGTGCTGTGCTGTGGATACACAGACCATTTCATCGCCGCTGTATGAGCTCAAAGACCACTGGAGGTGTCCTTCGGGCAGCCAATACGATGAAACCCAACGATATGAACCTACAGTTGCAGCATAAGACTGCTGAACAAGCTGTAATTTATCGTTCTTGGCAAAACAAGGTATTGACCAGCGATTCTAAATGCTCAAGAGATGTCTTTCACAAAGTCAAGCTTCCCATTCCTCTACCTCCGGTCCAGTTTGCACAAACCACCGATTTGATCAGGACAGCGCAAAAAACAGGTGGAAAGATAGAGGGAAAAGCAGGAAGGAATATTTTTCAGTGGAGCTAGGGCTGAACAATATAGCATCCTTTCAGCATTGACATCGCAATGTACGTGCAGCACCTGCAGCACTGCACTTTATCGCCTCTTATTTCGCCTGTATATGTCAACCCTTGTGGCTATATCTGAAGATTGTTGTGTTGTAGTGTTGTTATTCCATGTCAAGTACACTTATATGTGTCACCTAGTTGTGAAACGGACTCTTGGAGCTCCAGTAAAAACAGCTGCAGAGGAAAAAACAAGACTAAGTCAAAACCTAGCATATGGTCAGTGTTCCAAAATCTGATCCTGATTCAATAACCACATCACAGAGGTTGCCATGTAAGCCATATTTGGGCCCCATCAGTCCATCCATCCATCCATCCATCCATTATCCACGCCGCTTATCCAAATTCGGGTCGCGGGGACGCCGGAGCCTATCCCAGAGGTCGTTGGGCGACAGGCGGAGAGACACCCTGGACAGGCTGCCAGTCCATCACAGGGCCCAAACATTCACACCTAGGGACAATTTAGTACGGCCGATTCACCTGACCTACATGTCTTTGGACTGTGGGAGGAAACCGAACATGTAAACTCCACACAGAGGACGACCCAGGACGACCCCCAAGGTTGGACTACCCTGGGGCTCGAACCCAGGACCTTCTTGCTGTGAGGCGACCACGCTGACCACTGCACCATCACGCCGCCTGGCCCGTCAGTCATGTTCCGCTAAAAACAAGTTTACTGCTTGATAGAAAATGAAAACTAGCAAGGTAATCTGAAAGAGCTTTGCAGTCCCACTTATCTTATTCATTTAAATACTGCTCAGAAAAGTGATGTATAGCTGCTGTTCTAATTTTGGTCACATAAAAGTAGTTTGCAATTCAAGAGGTTTGTATTTTTGTGATAAAATGTTAGTTAAATGATCTAAATTGTCACGTTAATTACCTTAAGTGACATTGCAGCTTCAAGTGTGATGTCATATGAAGCCTCCTGTCATCTCCCAAATCCTTCCAAGACACCGTCCTTCCCTCACTCATTCACAGGCGAGCCCAACCCGTATAATTAATATTGTGTTGCTCATGAACTAGCCTGGGATTGATGCTTGGCTATGAACTGAATAGGAGTATTGCATAACTGCCTTATTTCCTCCTTTAAAATCAAATGAATCATTGCTGGAGTGATGAGTTATCTCCAAAAGGAGCTACTGAAGTTAAAAGCTGCACAACTTCGGCTTTCCTTTAATATCCCAATACAAAATGCAAAAATAAATAAAAAATAAATGTGTATTTTTTTCCAATAGCTTATCGTTCAACCCTAATTAGAGCTGAAAAGGATGTGCCCGAGACGATCTGAAAGCATCAAACTGAAGGGGGGGGGGGGGGGGCGCTTCACAAATAGAGCTCCTCGCCTACGTTTCCGCTGCGGCCCCTATGACCCGAGTGCAACTTTTCCCCCAGCCCCCGCCATACCCGCCCCACTTCCTGTGTCTCCCGCTCCTCGTTCTGAAATGCCAAACCCAGACGTTCACACAGTCCCGGAGACGGCTGAGTGTGACCCGGTCATCCTTGCGAGGCTTGAGCGGAGTTCCTGTTCACAAAATGTCCTGCAGCTGCCCGGCACCTCGCCACATTACGCCGAGCAGCGAGGCTGGGGCAAACGGACCCCGGGGGTGGAAAATGGGGCAGGATCCAAGGTCATGGTGGGTAGAGGGGGCGCGCTCTCTGGCAAGAAGGGGTGGGGGGGTAAAATGTGCTGGTCGGCTCATTGAGAAACCTCTGCAGAGAGACTGATAAGAGTAAGGAACGGACGGTACAGTACGAAAGGTATAACGGGGGGAAAAAGAGAGCAAAAGAAAACCTTCCCTTGATTCTGGCGGTGACCTAAATTAGTTCCAGGAAATAAAGCAAACATTATTATCGCAGTAATCATATGGGGATTTTGCACGATATCGATATGTAGCCCAATATCTGATTACATATGCAAAAAAAATAATGACGTTCATCACATTGAACGGTTTGGTAATGCAAAGTAAAAAAAAAAATCAAACCAAAACTAGTTTTCAAATAATACTCATAATAAATATTTCTGAACTCATTTGGTGAGTCACGTTGGGTAATAGATACTCGTTATCATCAGTTTAGACAATAAAGTTGTGTATCACAATATGACAATGTTCAAATTTCATCCCGATAACAAAACCATTGAGAGATGATAAACGATACTGCCCAGCCCTACCCTGAATAAAAATACAATGAATGAGAGAGAGAGAGAGAGAGAGAGAGAGAGAGAGAGAGAGAGAGAGAGAGAGAGAGAGAGAGAGAGAGAGAGAGAGAGAGAGAGAGAGAGAGAGAGAGAGAGCGAGCGAGGCACATACCTCGGAAAGCAAATGTGCATGCCAGACAGGGAGTCAGACAGACAAACAGAGAGAGGAAGGGCAGGTTAAATGTGGCAGGGATGTGACAGACAGCTGGGGAAGACACGCTGACCCCGTCCTACATGTAACAGTGGCAAGGCTCAGGACGCCCCTCCTCTGCAAACACACTCACGCAAACTCATGCACGCACGCACACATTCTTAACAGACGGATGTCATGTCCACATGAAGGAAACCAGGTTGGTTCCGTGAAGGAAGCCGTAAGTGAGCGGGGAGGACGGCGAGGAATTCCGCCATCTGCGGCCCGTCTAGTCAAAACAAGGCGTTTGTGCTGTCTGGTGCGAGTTTGGGGCCAACTCCGTAAGGCATGACCGGAAAAAAGGGGCCTGCACGGACACATAAACTCCCAAGGACCGAGCCTAAATATTACGTCTGTAGAAACGTGACCTAAATATTGTGTCTGTCGAGGCAAATTTTCCATCCTGTCTCCAGATGTAAAGAGCCACCTAAGCCCTCTAACCTTGTTATGACACATTTTACTAGCTGTTTTACAACAGTTATTTCCACCGGCACAGTAAGGTTCACTTACGGTAACTGTACCACTTACTGCGGTGTACTATTATCAGATACAATAAGCGCTGGCTGTCAACACTGGTGACTTCCACAACAATTCTGGCCTCATGGCAATTGAACCGTACTGAGACGAGATGGTGCATTTTATGACTTAGGTGTCTGACAATGGAGTCCCCCCACCCCCAGGAACACAGATAGCCATCTCTTATGTGTCACCCAGTTGTGAAACGGACTCTTCGAGCTCCAGTAAAAACAGCTGCAGAGGAAAAAACAAGACGAAGTCAATACCTAGCATATGGTCAGTGTTCCAAACTGTGGTTAATTTGTTACAGGAATAGTCAGTGGTAGTGTCCATCATGTGAATCCCTGGATATTAAATGTTCATCTGTAATTTTTTGTAGTGGTCCCAGTAATATTTGCTGTTAAAGTGTACTGAAGCAGCATGTCACAGGCTACAAATGATTGACTGATTTGAAAGAGAAGTTCATTTAATTGTAGGTATACCCATTCCAATTATCTGTTAACTCCCCCTCCTCTTTCATTGGTTTCTATCTGCGGTCAAGGTCCGATTCACAAAGAATATTGCGCTCATGATATTGCAGCACAAACACGGCTATAAAGTTTTGCGGCCGAGTGCAGTCTGCTCTTGTTTTGTGTCCGATTGCAATTACCCGTGTGGCAAAGTACAAATGGCGGCTTTGCACCAAGAACACAGTAGGCCGGTTCGGTGTCATCCTTGATGTATTCAGATACAGGAAGATTTGCTTGACCTGGGAACCTGTATCTGCAAATGAGTCGGTCTCAGTTAAATCAAAAAGTGATATTCTCCTTGGAAATATCCGCTCACGAGCACGCTTGGCGTGGTGAGGCCTTTGCCTGGCTACAATCACTGCTGCCATGCTCACCGGAAAGTCTGGGCGCCAGTTCCCACTCTCTGAAGACGCCAATAATTTTCACTCTAACTGCGTGTGGCTATTATCTCATCTCATCTCTTCTCATCTTCTGCTGCTTCTCCGCGGTCGGGTCGCGGTGGCAGCAAGCTAAGTAGGGCACTCCAGACGTCCCTCTCCCCAGTAATGCCCTCCAGCTCCTCCTGAGGGAATCCCAAGGCATTCCCAGGCCAGACTGGACATGTAGTCCCTCCAGCAAGGTCTGGGTCTATCCTGGGGTCTCCGCCCAGTTGGCCGTGCCTGGTAAACCTCCAAAGGAAGGCGCCCAGGAGGCATCCTAATCAGATGTCCGAACCACCTCAACTGGCTCCTTTCGATGCGAAGGAGCAGCAGCTCTACTCCAAGCTCCTATTAGCAGCTATTAGCGCTGCTATTTTGCAATGAGACTCATTTGCAGCAAAAGGGGCAAATTTTGCACCAAATGTATGAAAGTACAAATAGCACTGGAGTACCAAGGCACTATTTGCTTGGCAGGGCAGTTAGGAATGCATTTCACGATGTGCGGGTGCTTTGAGAATCACAGGGTTTCTTTTTGTCTTATTTATGCATGTTTAGCAACCGCAAAAGCCATGCAACCCTTTTGCGATTTCACCAGTGAATGGTTTGTCAGACTGATTGTTATTTTTGGGTGCTTTTACTGTACGTCCTTTCTCATGCCTCTCGGAGCTCCTGTAAATTCAGTGATGTTGTTGGTCACCTGATCCGGTGGCCCAATCGTGCCAAACGTGATCACTCAGTCAGTCAGCAACATTCACCTTTGTAGGCCCTGTCTGGTACTGCGAAAAATAAGAGCAGTGGTGGAAGATGAGGGCTCCTCCGAGGCAGTTAGCTGCAACTCAGCTTTCCGCACAACAGATGCCTCATTTACACCTGCTTCCCATGCAGTGTTTATCTGAAATGCAATCTGCTTCCTGAGTCATATCTTCAGTATGCAGCTGGATTGCCACTAGTAAATAAGCGAGCTATCTGGATAATGAGAAATCCATTTATAAATAGCATCTCCCTGCTTTTTCACTGTCTGCACTCTGGCCGCATTATGACTGGGTCTCGGTTTTACCCACGATATGTTAATTTACAGTCCACAAGCGCAAACATGGAAGTTTTAGGGACACCTGAGTGGATGCTACTTAACAAAGGTTGCTTTGAGATGGAAGGCGTCCTTGTTTATTAGAAACGCTCCTACAGAAACACCGACAAGTTGTCTTGCTACACCTGTTGTTGAGTCTTGCTGCAATTACTTGTTCACTTTGAATGAGGGAATGGAGAAATTACTGATGCGAGCGGATTAAACTGGATTCCGCTGAATCTGAGTTGACAGCAAAATGCTGAATGATTGACAACTTGCTTGACAACATTTTGCCACAGCGGTTATACATTTCTGCCCTGTGGCTCTGAGCCACCTTACATCTTTCCTTCACATCTTCATATCTGATGTAAATGGGGTCAGAGAGACAGCCACCTCAATCTCGAGTTCAGGATATGATTGGTGAGAAAACGTCACCCCGCCGTGTTAGGCTGCTGATGAATACTTTAAAATTGCCTGGAAGGGAGCCAAAGCTACATAAACGAAATTA
This sequence comes from Lampris incognitus, assembly GCF_029633865.1. NCBI lineage: Eukaryota > Metazoa > Chordata > Actinopteri > Lampriformes > Lampridae > Lampris > Lampris incognitus. Next base: position 65,085,371 of record NC_079213.1, on the reverse strand, counting down.
CCAGAGTGCAGCACATCCACTGTGTCATGGCTGCCAGACAGACTCGAGGTCCATTTGTCATCCCAAGTAGTGTAAAAACGCATTGAACTTTTGTCTTTCACATTCATCTGCTGTCAGTCTTAATGTACATTCTTTCATTTCTGTTTTAAAACATTTTTTTAATCTATTCCTTCACTGGCTCCGGATCCTACTGTCTGAGGTGTATTACGAGGTTTGCTAGGTTATTTCTAAACCAACGACACTGGTCAGGCCCCATAATATATGCAATTCATACCTAAGACTCAAAACTGATTTCTAGGTCAGGGCTTGCATGTGTAAAGCTTTTTGTGAGCAGGGCTGCTGATCCAGAATCTGTTTTTAGGTTGCACAACCAAATATCCAGGAGGGAGATTTTACTTTAATTAATCACATTCATTTTCCAGCTGGTTCACCTCAGTAAGACTCCACAAACATTACATCTCTGAAATCAGCATGCGCTGCCCCTAATATTTACTTCAAACAAGCCGAGCCACTTCTGTAAAACATAAAAATGGTGTTGGCCACCGCTGTTTAATTAATAAAGGTGTTAGGTGGAATGTGGCTAAATTTCCCCAAAGGGATTAGTTAAGGCTAAGCTAAAAGTGTGTACCTCAGACTAATATAATGGCTTTAGGCTAATTTAAGTATGTCTTCAGAGTCAAGTGAAAGCAGTCAGGCTGTATCAAAACCGGAGGAGCCAATTATGGCATGTGGCTAGACATAAATCAACAGGCAGATATCCATACCAAAGATGAGAAATACTATATATTAATGTGGAAGTTGACACAATTTTTTGGTTTAACTTATCGTTATGAAGTAAATGCTGATTGCAATGGCAACAGAATAATGACACCATTGGCGTTTAGATTGGTTCTCTATATGCCTCACTTTTCATCACTCTGTCTGCCCTGTCTGCCACAGGGCAGGGTTTTCCCCGGCAAATCGATTTCCCGCACAAGAAGCGCGTCAACCACCCGGTAGCAGGCTAGGCAACGGCAGATGGCGGGACAACCGAGGTAACTGTAGAAACTCTACAGAGTAACTGTAGAAACTCTACCCGGCAAAAGAGAAAAGAACCCAGTTGACGGGAGGAGGCAAAGAAGGCGAAGACAGAGAGTGATAGAAGACGAGATAAAACGAGGGTGAACATCGGACAGGCCTTATTCACTCGATGGAGAGAACTCTGGGATTTGGAGGGTTCCAAACCAACATTCAGTTGGCATTGTTTCTACTTGATCAGTAACAGTAAGTAACACAACCTGCCTACTTATTAATATTGTAGTGAATCCGGGTCTCCCGCACCACGGGCGGCTTCGCTAACCAGTCAACTAAAGGGTCCGACCCGTTAGCCGAGAGCTAGCGAGTCTAGTCATCCGTGTTCGTTACAATACTACCGGATGTTTTACTCTGCCTTTATAGCACAGAGATCGGGGTTTCTAGTTCAAATTGGGATTCTTTCAACTGTTTCTTGATTTGGACAGTAGCCAGGCTGCTAATAAACGGAACGAAATCCGGCTGTCTTTGCGACAGCGGTGCAAACAATACAACTTGGAAAGGCTGCACATCTGCCAACCTCTATGCCTTCTGCGTAGTCACTCCGCATTTTGAGACCAAAATACGCGACTACGAGTTGATAGTCCAAAATACGCAAAAGAGCGGCCTTTATAGTAAATGCTTGGCCGCTCTGATGGCCGAGCGGAATAAACCGCCGTTCTTGCAGTCCGCTCGTCGTGTGGCTGGGAGGTTCGTATCCCAGACTCGCCGTAACCGGTCACGGCCAGAGCGTCCACGGGGTAAGGCATTGATTAGGCCACCCTTACCCGAGGGATAGTGGGTGTAGATCGGTGTAGTGTCCGGGGACTCATCATTCTCCAGCGACCCCTCTGGCCCATCCGGGCACCTGCAGCCAAGCAACCAAAAGCATTCTCCCTACGTCTCCTTCGCGGCCTGAAAGTAATGCAATCCATGCGAGGCTTCAGCGTGTAAAATAGCGAGCAGTCGACACGAGTTCGAAGGAAGCTGGTGTTACGACTATCTCCTTCCTGTGGAAACGTGAGCCAGGGGAGTTATTCGACAAGAGTTCCGGCCATATGCCATTGGATTAATCGGGTGGGATAAGGGGAAAAACTAGAAATACATGTATATTAAAAAAAAATGCTTGAGTGATTTTAGGCCTCCATAACACTTTTTAGTTTATTTTGGGCTTCAAACTGTTTTGTTTTTGGTTTATTTTACCCGATGCAAGTCTACAAACATGGTGAATAGTCAGGAATCCCAATGACTGGCGGTTTTGTTTTTTGATTTCAGTATTCAATAAATAAGTGTTTTTTTCACAATGTACTGTGTGATGTCTTTTTTTCAGCGTGTACTTTCGGCATGCAAGCAAAGACAAAAAAAATTGTTGTATTTGCGCGCACGCAAAAAGGACTACTAATTTTTATTCTTTAGGGTTGGCAGGTCTGAGGCTGGGGGGGTGTTGAAAAGTTGTCTACTTCCACTTTAAGGCAAAATATATTTTGGAGAACTGCCCTTAGACCAGAACTACTAATCTTAATTCATTATATATACCGACTGAAATTAGGGGCCTGACGCTGGGCAACGTAACTGTATGATTCTTTGTGAAAAAAACATTAGCAGCTGATGAGTGCGAGACGCACGAAACAGGCCTGTACTGCTATGTATTAAAATCTTTTTTCCTGTATCCACGTTGATTTTCCACTCCTCGTTAGTCAAGCACTCAACACCATTGACGATTTCAGAAAAAAACGCTATATATATACACTACCGTTCAAAAGTTTGGGATCACCCAAACAATTTTGTGTTTTCCATGAAAAGTCACACTTATTCACCACCATATGTTGTGAAATGAATAGAAAATAGAGTCAAGACATTGACAAGGTTAGAAATAATGATTTGTATTTGAAATAAGATTTTTTTTACATCAAACTTTGCTTTCGTCAAAGAATCCTCCATTTGCAGCAATTACAGCATTGCAGACCTTTGGCATTCTAGCTGTTAATTTGTTGAGGTAATCTGGAGAAATTGCACCCCACGCTTCCAGAAGCAGCTCCCACAAGTTGGATTGGTTGGATGGGCACTTCTTTGAGCAGATTGAGTTTCTGGAGCATCACATTTGTGGGGTCAATTAAACGCTCAAAATGGCCAGAAAAAGAGAACTTTCATCTGAAACTCGACAGTCTATTCTTGTTCTTAGAAATGAAGGCTATTCCATGCGAGAAATTGCTAAGAAATTGAAGATTTCCTACACCGGTGTGTACTACTCCCTTCAGAGGACAGCACAAACAGGCTCTAACCAGAGTAGAAAAAGAAGTGGGAGGCCGCGTTGCACAACTGAGCAAGAAGATAAGTACATTAGAGTCTCTAGTTTGAGAAACAGACGCCTCACAGGTCCCCAACTGGCATCTTCATTAAATAGCACCTGTTAGAGCCTGTTTGTGCTGTCCTCTGAAGGGAGTAGTACACACCGGTGTAGGAAATCTTCAATTTCTTAGCAATTTCTCACATGGAATAGCCTTCATTTCTAAGAACAAGAATAGACTGTCGAGTTTCAGATGAAAGTTCTCTTTTTCTGGCCATTTTGAGCGTTTAATTGACCCCACAAATGTGATGCTCCAGAGACTCAATCTGCTCAAAGAAGTGCCCATCCAACCAATCCAACTTGTGGGAGCTGCTTCTGGAAGCGTGGGGTGCAATTTCTCCAGATTACCTCAACAAATTAACAGCTAGAATGCCAAAGGTCTGCAATGCTGTAATTGCTGCAAATGGAGGATTCTTTGACGAAAGCAAAGTTTGATGTAAAAAAAATCTTATTTCAAATACAAATCATTATTTCTAACCTTGTCAATGTCTTGACTCTATTTTCTATTCATTTCACAACATATGGTGGTGAATAAGTGTGACTTTTCATGGAAAACACAAAATTGTTTGGGTGATCCCAAACTTTTGAACGGTAGTGTATATATATATATATATATATATATATATATATATATATATATATATATATATATATATAAGGCGGCACGGTGTTGCAGTGGTTAGCGCAGTCGCCTCACAGCAAGAAGGTCCTGGGCTCGAGTCCCGGGGTAGTCCAACCTTGGTGGGTCATCTCTGGTTGTCCTCTGTGTGGAGTTTGTATGTTCTCCCCGTGTCTGCGTGGGTTTCCTCCAGGGGCTCTGGTGGATTATTGGATGAATAATCCAGTGAGTGAAGTAAATTGTTTATGAGACAGTACAAGCCTGTTTCATGCCATAAGCAATCATCAGCTGATGATTGCTTATATATATATATATATACACACACACACACACACACACACACACACACACACACACACACACACACACACACACACACACACACACACACACACACACACACACACACACACACACACACACACACACACAAGCTTAATTCCATTTGAGATGCCTGGTGATATAAGCCTTGATACTGAAGTAATCACAAGGCCTCACCTTCGCTATATTTGCCTCAAAAGAGCTGTAACCAAGTCTGATAAGCTAGAACATTTACCTCTCAGCTAATTCTCTTTTAAATGTGCTCTCCCTGCCTTTCATTCTATTCCACCTGCAGCTGATGGTGAGATGGGAGGTTCATGCAACGACAAATTGAGGCGTCATGTGTGTTTAAGTCAAGAGCAGATAAGGACTTCTGAGTGAAACTTGCTTCAGGTGTTTTGATACAAAGCCATTATTCTCTGACCAGACTTCAGTTTATCGAATTTTAATGTTTAATGGGCCTGCAGCAGTTTTAACTATTTTTTTTCTTTTTTTACTAACAGGCATGGTGTTGGGTTCTGTCCATAGTCAATGATTAAACAATTTAGCAAACAAAAGCAGTACATACATAGTTTCAATATTACAGTAGTTTATATCTTACTGAGACTCCACCAAAACAGACCAATAAAGCTTTAGAAATTAAATCTGTGAATTAATAAAATAACATTGCCGTTCAATCTAACAGCTAGAAAAACCCGTAATGTTGGACAGAGGCCCGCGACTCAGAAAATTCTTAATGTGAATGGATAGTTAGTCACACTAGCACTGAAATCTTTTGTGACCATAGTGTCTCCAGATTTTCATCAAATTAATTTCTTTTTCTGCAAATCTGCACATTTTAGTCCCAATTGAAAAAAAGCAGCACACTTTTACAGACAACTACAGTCGAGATTTGGACTTAAACTGACTACATAAACTGTTAAGTTGGCCTATCTGGCATGCAGGGGAAGTCTGCTGATGTCCACTGATAGTAAGAAAAACACACACACGTATACACGATCAGCCAAAACATTAAAACCACTGACAGGTTAGTGAATAACATGGATTATGTCATTACAATGGCACCTGTCAAGGGGTGGGATATATTAGGCAGCAAGTGAACAGTCAGTTCTTGAAGTTGATGTGTTGGAAACAGGAAAAATGGGCAAGCGTAAGGATCTCAGTGACTTTGACAAGGGCCAACTTGCGATGGCTACACGACTGGGTCAGAGCATCTCCAAAACGGCAGGTCTTGTGGGGTGCTCCCAGTATGTAGTGGTCAGTACCTACCAAAAGTGGTCCTAGGAAGAACAACTGGTCAACTGGCAACAGGGTCATGGGCACCCAAGGCTCATTGATGTACATGGGAAGTGAAGGGTGGCCCGTCTGGTCTGATCCCACAGAAGAGCTATTGTAACTCAAATTGCTGAAAAAGTTAATGCTGGCTATTATAGACAGGTGTCACAATACATCGCAGCTTGCTGTGTATGGGGCTGAGTAATCGAAGACCGGTCAGAGTGCCCAGGATGACCCCTGTCCACCGCCGAAAGCACCTACAATGGTCACGTGAGCATCTGAACTGGACCATGGAGCAATGGAAGAAGGTGGCCTGGTCTGATGAATCATGTTTTGTTTTACATCATGTGGATGGCCGGGTGGGTGCATGTGTGTCATTTACCTGGGGAAGAGAAGGCACCAGGATGCACACTGGTGGAGGCATTGAAAAGGTCAAGGTGTTGCCTTGACCTCCAAATTCCTCAGATTTCAATCCGATCGAGCGTTTGTGGGATGTGCTGGAAAAACAAGTCTGATCCATGGAGTCCCCACCTTGCAATTTACAAGACTTTTAAGAATCTGCTGCAAACGTTTTGGTGCCAGATACCAAAGGACACCTTCAGAGGTCTTATTGAGCCCATGCCTTGTCGGGTCAGAGCTGTTTTGGTGGCACGAGGGGGACCTCAACAATATTAGGGCAGGTGGTTTTAATGTTTTGGCTGATCGGTATGTGTAGCTCTATTTTAGGGGAGGGTAATAGGGATGAGTGATAATTTAGGATTACTAGTCTTATAAATTAATGGCAGACTGTGTGGGGGGGGGGGGTTGGTTTACCTTGTTTATCATAGATGTTGCCCTGTTGTTCATCATCCGGCCACTAATGACAAAGGTTGGGAGAGGTGACGGGGAAACTGAAGGCTTGTCAGCAGACACGTCCAGCTTCCTCGCAGCTGCTGTTTCTAAGTGAAGCATGCAGGCCCCATCAAAAGCTTTGACACAAATGTCCTAAACATGGGGAAACTATTTTGTGTGTGGCAGAACAAAGACATGGGAACAGTGAGTCACCTAGATGTTTACTTGGAGAACAGTTTCTTTCACCTTTTTAGATGATGTAAATCCAAATTGTGCATCACAGTTAATAAAGTCTAGAAGTAGTGACTAATTTGAAACTAGCCAATATGAGGATATGGTATTTAGGTAAAATTAAAAAAATAAAAAAGTTTCATTCTGAAAAATTACTGTTTTTTTTTCTCTCTCTCAGTGACGTTCACCAACTCATACCCAAATATTTAACATTGCATCCCTGCTTGTATGAGTACTGGTAAATATGGTTCCAGAAAGTAAATGGTTGTATAACAGAGTAAACCTTTTACATCCATTTATCCATTATACATGTAAATGGATGCCTAGAACAGAGACCAAAGGGCGACTGCGGCTGGCTTTATGTGTAGCAGTGCCTCCGCCTTACGGAGCAAACAGTCACTGTGGGCCTCGGTTGGAGTCTTTGTGGCAGACTAATCTTTATAATACATAAATTCACTTTGCTTCTATGTTGGAGTGCCTTTTAGACAATGCAGAAGACAATAATGCATTTCGTTTAGATACATAAGACCAAACGTGATGAACAGGATATTCCTGTAACCTCCAGAAATATTGAATAAGATATTCCCTCTATTCATCATTTGGCCTCCATTAGGGAGTCAACAATACACGTGTTGGGTCCTAAAAAGCTCTGCAGCCAGGCTTTTAATGCTGAGAGGTAGGATAAGCAAAAACCATGAGCCAACCAGTTAAATCCGCTGAGAAAATTCACAAAAAAATTAGATTTTTTTTTTAAAGCCATTGACAGATTAAAGTGTACACAGCTCTGCATTCCCATATAAACTCCCCAACTACACACCTGAAGCATATTTGATTGGAAGGTTTTTATTATCCAGACCTCTTTTATTATCCAAATGGACTGTCAGCGAATATAGCGATATTTCAAAAGTTCAGATGTCCACGGTAGCTTCTTTTCAGTTGAAATGGGCTGAAATCGGTGCCCTGACCTGGTTAGGCGCAGAGGGAAATCACTGTCGGGCCTTTTACATATAAACAACAACGACTGAGGCCCGGCCAGTGGTTTCAAATGAACGCTGGAAATGGCTGGATATGTTTAAGAATTAAAAGAAGAAGAAGAAGAAGAAAAACGACAGAGCTCTGACAAGCACTTGGTAGATAGAAAAACCATTCCCTGCTTCTGATAGTAGTTCATTAATCTTTCAGAGGAGAAAAACGCACTCGTCCATTTAAAGCCGCTCTGTCAATCGTTGAGAACCCATCCACAGAGTCGTGCACAGTAACAGGGACGTGACAGTGCAGCATTACAACACAACACACCGAGTGGCCTAACCTACGGTCAATATAGCTTCATTACGCCACGTGAATCAGCCCCCGGTATTCAGCTACAAGAGAATGGGCGGTGTTGATTAATTCAACACAGATATTTCTGCAGCTCCATTTCACGAGAGCCTCCACGGTGCAGATGTGTGTTTCTGCGGCTTGAGCCAAGCAGGGACGCATCATGCACATAAGGCATCGTGACACCGGCTGACTTACGAGGCGTCAGTGACACAACACAACCATATGCCCTAGTGCTACGTCATTATTATACCAGAAACCCGTACGCATTATAATGCCTCAAACACAAACTTATTAGGTATTACACAACAGGCTGCTTTGACAGGTCAAAGTTCAAACTGCTCTTGATATTCATGGAACCCGTGCTTGGGTTGTCTGCAATGGCAGCCGCAGTGACAACTAGGGAGCAGGTTAACAGAAAGGAAAACGTCTGAACAACAAATGTGTTGATATCCCTTGCATGAAAGACACAAGGCGCTTATGAAGGAAGGACACGCTCACCGGTTATAATTCAGTAATGTCGATAGCGTTTGGCTGCACCTTGTATCCATTACATCACCACTGCACCCATAATCACGTCCAGTGCATTATTACTAACCTGATGTAAGATAATGCATCAATACTGTGTTCATGATACACTGTGATATTGTGATTATGACATCACAGAAATAGTGGCACAACTTTAATTCTTCACTAAAATAAACTGAGACCCAGTTACTCATTCAGTCGTTACACAACACGTTTTGTGCCAGGCACCGTGATCAATATGTTGGAACCGATCGTTCTTAGCAAGGAAATTCCCCATTCCCACTGGCTTATTTACCTTTTAAATTCTACAGCGATAGCTGTAGAACAAGGTCTTTATGTACCCAACAAGCCTCATAAGCACACCTGTAAAAGAAATTTGAGTTTGAAACCACAAAGCGTCCAACCAAACGGGACACGCTGCTTTAGCTCGTCATAATATTTGACTGGAAACTAATCCAGTTTGAATGCAAATATCCAGTGCAATTTATGATATTAACCCGAAACAAGTTATGCTGTCCGTTTTCCACACACGAAACATAAAGCTGTTGAATTTTAACACTTTATACAAAGATAGTGTCGATTTTCTGCAGAAACTTTGCCTTTTTTTTTTGGTATCATATTGCTGGCCTGAAATTTAAGTGCAATTCGAATCACAAAACGGTCAAACGCCTAAGATGTAATTTCACATCCGCAAAGTGGACTTCTGCAATATAGCAGGTTTCGGGCACAACGCCTATGATATGTGCACGCATCTTGCACCACATTTTGCAATTATGAAAGCAGTCTGTGTTGAGTGATGATGGTTAACACCGAGCATTTCAATCAATACGCCTGCCATTGTCGGCCTGGGTACCATTAGCATCTCTGAGCCAGCCAAAGTGAGTCTGATATGAAATGACAGGGGCTTTCACAGACGCCACCCTACCGTTCCTCTCATTTTCATTCACACACATGCATATATATGCAAGCAAGCACGCACACACGCACACACACACACACACACACACACACACACACACACACACAACCAAACAATTGCCAGTTTCACACATGAAAGGCAACCAAAATTGAGCAAACTCATCAAATCAAATGGGTTTATCTTCAAATATCCACCAGTTGTTTTTTTCCCCACACAATTAAGCTGATGATTTTTCTCAGTTATAAAGTGTATGTCCTGATAATGGAAAGCTGTTCTTTTAATGTGATTCAATGACGGCAATGGGCCATCACAAAAGCAGGTCTTGCCAAGCTTCCAACTGAGTCAATTACTGTACGGTTCAGTGGTGCTGCTATGCTTGACACAAAAGCACCCCATTAAGAGTATTGACGACCTGCCTATGGCAGCCGGGCACTAGCCTACATTACAAAGATGCATCATAAGCTTTAAAAAAAAAACACATACACGCACACACACATACGAGTCAAGCCAATGACACCCTGCTGTGGAAAATGCATTGTGTAACACAAGTTCAAAACACATTCTTTTCCCGCACATGCACGGCTATCAAAACATGTTTTAAATCGCTTTCATCCACTGACTATTGGTCGTCCAGTTACAGGGCGTTGCCTGATGCCTAATCACCATATCCCTTTGTATAGGCTGCTGCTTGGTTACACTGTGGCGGTGGTGACACTTACAACCCCATCCCAAACGCCACGCTCGCCCGGGAGGCAAGCGCCAGCGGGGGCAAAGTGTCGTGATCACGCCACACGTCAAAACCAGCATTTTACGGTATCGAGACGCGCTCTACATTCGCTTGCAATGAAAACCCCGGTCTGGCGCCGTTACCTCGTTCCTCCTGCTCTCTGCCCCGGGTCTCGTAATGAGCGCCGTGTCCCCGCAGACCACGGCCGCGTCCTCCACGAACACGCAGTCGGGGAGAGTCTCGTCGGCGGGCAGTTCGACCACCTCCAGTCCGAGTTTGCTCCTCAGAACCTCCACATAGGCGTCGTGCTCCCTCTGCGCCTTCTCCGGGTCCACCTCCAGCTGGTTAGTCCTCAGCGCCTCTTTGGCGAGGGAAGCGGGGACACCCCGGACGACGGCGTGGGTGAAATGACCGAAACCTGCCATTAAACCAGCCATGCTTTTGGGGCTGTTTTCTCTTTTCTCTTTTTTTTTCTTAACTCGCCAACCTCCAATCCTGATATGCCTACACCGCGCGAATGAATGAAAGTAGATGCGGGGAGTGGACCCGACACAACCGCTCAGTTTGTTTTCTTTCTTTTTTTTGGTCCGTTTATGATTTTTTTTTGTATATTCTTTATTTACACAGACGTGCGAAACCTGTCAAAGCCCGCTCCGACCTCGAGGCGAGCGACAGCTTCTCTGATGACGCGCGCCGACTATCACGTGTACGAGCCTTGTCAGCGCGCCGCTCGCGGACAGCCAGCCCAACCAAGTGACAGCAGAAGCTTTGGCTTCTACCGCACATCCGGGCCGACCCGACTCTCGCGGAGACCGCGTTTCACGCTTAGTTAACGCCGACGGCCAAAAGCGAGCGAAACGGTCACAAGCCGACACAGCCGCTCTCTGGACCCGGGATCGTGGTTTGATAGTGGCTGGACTCGGGTCGTGGTTTGAACGAGGTTTTGTTTGTTTTACGTGGTTCTTGCGCGTAAGGGTGGGAGCTAACGGAACCCTTTTCGAGGTCGGTCCGGTTCGGTTCCGTTTTACCTTGTGTTGCGGATTACGCAGCAACGCCAGGCACAGAGTTGAGAGATAGGGAACAAGTAATTACACAGATGTTACACACAAACGTATGCCAGAATGCATTTTTTAGCTTTAACTTTGTGGCTATTTGTGAGCCCAAGGGGGGGGGGGGGGATCTGTGTGTGTGTGTGTGTACACACGAAGTGAATGTACTCCCATTCCCCACGGTGCTACCTAAGGAAAGCTTTGGGGCCAGATGAAGCAAAGTGAATGGATGGAATGTTTCTTCAGACATCCCAGAAGCACATTCTTCCACACCCCGGGACCTCAACGTTTGTCTTTTCTTGTTCCAGATTCACTCAATTATCCCTGACTGCTCTAAACATTCCAGGACATTCCAGGAGCCCCACATTCCTTTTTCCACTCCAGCTAGGATCACCCCCCCCCAACACCTGCCCCCCGCCCAGACTTTTTTCCATAAATCTAAATTGTGGATGGAGGTCTGGAGCAGAGGTCTGGCCCTCTCTTTCTCGCTCAAACAGACACACACACTGTCTTTTTCTCTCCTCCTCCCCCCTCCGTCCCCCCCGTCGGCGGAGGAATTTGGGTTGGTTTGGATGTGGGAAAACCCTCGTATTGCACACCTGGCCTGGTACATTCTGGATAGCTATAAAACATATGAGTGAAACCGGAGCCTCTCCTCCAGCTGTGGCTAATGCGGCAGCAAAAGCAGCCACCTCTTTTATGTCTGGCGGGATCGTGCTAATCACAGGATTCAAAACATCCCAAGTGTTACACATACACACACACATGCTCTGGAGGCCTAATTCTGGCCGGTTAGGGTACAGCTGCCCTGCACCATAATGACAGCTAAAATATGCAAACAAATACAGAGTCCTACTTTACACATGGCTGTATAAGGTAGCATCGCTATTTGCATTTTCTTTCGTAACGCAACTTATCGGTAAACCAGGAAGTGTCCACATTCGTGGATTGTCCACCGGTGAGGGCGCCGGCAGGCACAATTTCAGCAGCATTTCGGAGACACATAGAAGACTGCAATGTATTATGGCTGCTCATCGGGTGTTGCACATGCAACATTTGAGAGTGAGAGAGATCATGTACCAAACACTGGGAGCAACAACATGAAGGTGACAGTCAGTATGTGATGCAGGTATCCAATAAGGTAAAGTCGGGTGTTATACACTACTAGACATTAACCTCTAGAAGATGTGGGTTCGATGCCCTGCTTACTGCTTAGTCCTGTGAGAAGTAAACCAAAGAAGGTTGAATCGGTTCATCTGGATACAATGTTTATTGACGGATACATTTCATCACTCATCTAAACGACCTAATGTGATGTGTGTGAGAAGTGTTCACTTAGTTGAGCGATGAAACGTATCCGTCAGTAAACATTGTATCCGGATGAACTGATTCAACCTTCTTTGATTTACTTACCAGGATTATTGAGCATATGCGTCAAGACACGCGAGAAGTCAAGTTAGACCAAGGACACGCCGCCGTGGCATCATGTCGTCGACCTTCTCAATCCCATTTTCACTTCCCGTTCTGACTGAATGTGATCTAGCTGAGCATGAATTATCTGAAAAATAATGGAGTAACATGAAGGACGTCAGGTTAGCATGCTATAGCGGGGTTAACAGATGGCTGCCCTCACTCAAGTCCTAAACCAAGTCAAGACAAAGAAGACTGAACAATTTGCAGCCCTTGGTGCACATGCACGTTCGGTCACCGTGTATTGGGCTGATGCGAGGACCCGGCCCGGTTTCTGAGAAGAAACAGCAAACATATCGTATACAGAGACAATAAACCGGTGTGGCAGACACCTCTAAAGCATACTGGATGGACGCTGTGGAGCGCTGCTACCGTGTCACATCAAGATGTTTACTTCATTAAAATGCTTCAATAGCTGGCCCCGTCTCCAACTCCTGTGTGAATGACCCACGACCTAGTCAACTTCCTGGTGTTGCATGCGTGAGCTGACACAGACAGGAAAGTGTTGCTAGTGCGCATTGCATACCAGTTATGACAATTATCTTAAACGTACTTCAGTGGAATATGTTGTTGAAACACACTGTCCTGTTCCGTCCTGTCCTGTTCCATCGCTAAAGGGGAGGGCAGAATACTCCTAAACTCCCTGGGAAAAGGTTTTTTAGGCCACAGTCTCTTACACTTCAGTCTCCGGGTTTGTTTTGAGTGACTTTCACATTTCACAATATTTCCATTTGACCGAGCCCCAAGAAAACACATAACTCATCAAACGTTGTGCACGGTGCCAAGCCAAAAGCAAAACAACAACAAACACTAAATTTAAGGACACACTGTCAGGTACTACTCGCGTTAAGGAACCTAAGCAACCATACAATGAAACTTTCTGTATAGGAGTGAAAATGTCACTGTGTGATCCTTTATTTATCAAGGCAAAGGAACAGGCTTCTCTCTCTCTCTCTCTCTCTCTCTCTCTCTCTCTCTCTCTCTCTCTCTCTCTCTCTCTCTCTCTCTCTCTCTCTCTCTCTCCGTGTTCTTGTACAGCTATCTTGGTGAGGACCAATTTTAGTTTTTAACCTTTAGAGTACATTTTTTTGCAAAGTGAGGACATTTTGGCTGGTCCTCGCCTCTTCAGCGTGCCATTTTAGGTTTCGGACTGGGGTTTGAGGTTCAGGCGAGAATTGGGGTTGGGTTCAAGTTTGGTTGAGGGTTAACGTTAGGCATGTAGTTCTGATGGGTAGGGGCTAGGGAATAAATGTCGTCAGTGAGGGTCTCCACAAGTATAGAAAACAAATGCGTGTGTGTGTGTGTGTGTGTGTAATGGTGGTGGTGGTGGCGGCAGTGGGGCGCAGGGGTTCTCAGTCAGCCCTGGTGGAAAATATTGTGACTGCCAGTGCAATTACAACATGGAGACGCATGTCCAGCTTTTGGAATGTTTCCTGAACTGACTGGGTAATTACGGAATGAATATTATTATTGCTTGTTATTTCCCCATTGACGTACAATGACAACATTGTTTCCTATAACATTAAGCGCAGATGCACAACGGCGGCCGCGCGCGCGCGCGCACACGCGCGCACGTCCAGACTCGGACACTGTCACGCGCCCTCGCGTATCCTTCTCTGTGAGAATGAGGGGGAGTCTAGGACGACACAGAAAATGACGTAAGTCCCGCTGAACCGTTTAAGTAAATCAGGAGCGACTGTAAACACATAGTCGCCCTTTCACTACTAACACGTTTCCGCCAGTGAGCAGAAACAAGAGGGGGGCGATGCACGTTGGCACACCGTCCTGAACATACCCCCCCCCAAACCAAACAGGCACCCACGTACTAACACACACAAAACAAAAGCAAGTCACCGGCAGGTCTCTGCACACTTCCATGTCAGTCAGCAGACCGCAGGCAGGGTCACGGTTCTGCAGGCAGGGCCCACCTAACCGATCAGCATTTTCCAAACTTTAGTCGTCGATGGTCATTTGAATATCGATCACGGTCACGACGCCGTAAATAGAGACGTCACGGCAAACAGCCGGCGTTGTTGAGCTTTACACATCCCCATCTAGTGTCTTGAATCGGAAATTTTGAAAATATGTCTTCTTTTTTTTACACATTAACGTAAGATGGTTTACTGGACGCAGAGGCGCTGACGTCGGTTTTACAGCCACCGACCGACCGGGCAAGCGCCACGAGCCGGCTTCGCGCGAGCGACGCGAGCCGTCGGTCAAAATACAGTTGAATGACTTGACTATTACGGTTAAAGTCAAAAGAAGCGCAGACTCACCGGAGAAGCGCAGATTCACCGGAGAAGCACCTTTCGGTCTCGACAGCCGCTCCGTCCCGTTGCTCTGGCAACACGTCTGTCTCAGTCATGGACGTCAAGTCAAGAGATTACATGGGAGAAGTAGCCTAAGCGTCGTCCAAGCGCCGCACAAACCTAGAAGAGATCAAACTTGTGTAAGTGTCTCCCCCCCTCGGACCTGTCAGTCGCTCATGCGCGGCGAAACGATTCGCTTATTTGGGGCTCTTTGAGCGTCTCGTTACTCTTTGGTCAACTCGGGACTTCAACAAACGGAACAATTTCAAACTTCGTGGTATGTGACTTATTGGAGACTCGTGAAAAGCAGAGTACACCAAGCTGCTTCCCCCCTCTCTCTCTCTCACCCCCCCCAAACCAACATCTCTTTTGGAAAATTGGATCACGACAAAACCCACTACTTCCCCCCCACCCGCCGAAACGTGATGGACAGTTTGCGTGAAAAGTAAATTAACTCGAGGAATGCTAAGGAATTTCCTGCACGAAGAACATATTTAACAAGCCTTTAAGCTGTCAGGAATGCTTTGTGGTTGGCTGGCCGAGAGAGAAATATGTTAATAATGTAGGCTACTGCCATACCAAATATGGCAATATTGTTACGTCTGAGGTCTGCCGCGCATCTGGAAATGCTTAGCTCCCCCTGAATAAAGGCAACGGCGAGCCAGAAATAGACGCCGTAAACTTATTTCTCCCGTCCCTTTTAAACGCACGCGCGGGGTGGGGGGGGGGACCTACAGCCGCTTCGCCGTGCGGCCGCTGCAACGGATGGATTTAGCCAATGACTTGTATCAGCAATGTTAAAAATAACCCGCCGTGGCGTTATAAATAGAATATGCATATCACTCCATCTGGCATCGTTGATGAATAACTAATATCCTCATTTCAGTTAAAACCCTTTAGCCCGCCTATAAATAAAAAAGGGATACACAGTGGAAGCATCACAGATCCATATATATATATATAGTTACACACATGTATATATAAGCATCCATTAAAGTGACACAAAATGAGCTCATGTCTGTATACATGTGTGTGGGAGAGAGGTGAGCAAACGAAAAAAGAAAGGTGCTAAAGAAGAAGGGAGGGAAAGAAGAAAAAAAGTGAGACGGAAAAGTGTATTCAGATGGGATCCGGGGGTGGGTGGGTGGGTGGGGGGTGGTCCATTTAAGAAGAAGAAGAAGAAGAAGAAGAAAAAAAAAGGTTAGACAGGGTGGAGCTTAGTCTTGGATGGAAAACGCGCCAAGAAACATTCCTCGCATAGTTTTGGAACAGTTCAGCAGGCAGCCAACAACGACGTCAGCTCCCACTCCAGCATAAAAGAGCGGAGGTGCCCGAACCGCAGCAGACTGCAACTGCAACCAGGAGCTGGAACAACTCAAAGGAGCGTCTGTATTACTAGAGACTACTACGAACCAAACGCATTTTGAGAGACGACTTGAGTTGGCGAGCGCGGGGGGAAACAAAAAAAAAAAACCCCCAAAAAAAACTTAAGGATTCCTCCGAAAGACAAACTCAACCTTTCCAGAGAGGGAGATTTTGTTTTCTTCCTTCTTCTTCTTTCCCGTTTCAGTTATTTGCTGAAGACCCGCCTGAGAGGGAAAAAAACCTAAACATCCAAGATGCTGATGCTCACCGTCACCGTTATTCTCACTGGGACGTTCAACTTGGTGAGTTACCTGCTCATTTCACCCCCCCCCCCCCCCCACAAGATGGAGAGATCCGTTTTCTGATCATAGCGCGGCAGACGTCTGCCGTTAGAACAACAAGAAGAAGAAGAAGGAGGAGGAGGCTCATTTCCTCCCCTCCTTTTATTTCTTAAATTCGCAAGCTAGGAGTAGCAGTAGGCACGTGCATGTTAAGATTCGGTTTTAGGGTAGATGGTGGGGTCGGGACTGTGTGTGGGGTGGGGTTCCTTGTGGATGTCTCGGGGGTTCTTATTTAACCGGAGTCTGTGCTGTTTGTTTTTTTTTTGATGTTACAGGTCCTCTCCTCTTCATCTTGCCCCTCCGTGTGCGAGTGCCCCCTGGAAGTGCCCCAGTGCGCTCCGGGTGTCAGCCTGGTGCTGGACGGCTGCGGCTGCTGCAAGGTCTGCGCCAGGCAGCTGAACGAGGACTGCAGCCTGAGCGAGCCTTGCGATCACACCAAAGGGCTGGAGTGTAACTTCGGGGCCAGCTTCACGGCGACCACCCGTGGGATTTGCCGAGGTATGTACAGTTTCGTGACCGTCCCGTTTTTTTTTAAAAATATATATAATGCTTAGTGCTGGTTCTAGAGGTAGCTATTGAAAGGGGGTGGGGGGGGTGTTTTATACTAGAGTCAGAGACGCTTGTGTGATTTCAACTCTGTGGAATGTAGGTAGGAGGAACCTTAAAGTCTAGTCCTGGGAGCACAGATAGTCCTCTGTGGAGAGAAAGTGACTCCTCGGGGCAGCCTGAAAAATTTCACAGTTTAACCGATCCTTATCCGGCCGCTTGTGATGTCTTCTGCAGACGTCCTCTGAGCAGAGCGGGGAAAGAATAACATTCTTCTCCTCCCGTTTGTTTTTCCTCTCCTGTGCAGCTAAGTCAGAAGGCAGACCATGCGAGTACAACAGCCGGATTTACCAGAACGGCGAGAGCTTCCAGCCCAACTGTAAACACCAGTGCACGTGCATCGATGGGGCGGTGGGCTGTGTCCCACTGTGCCCGCAGGAGCTCTCCCTCCCCAACCTGGGCTGTGCCAACCCCAGGCTGGTCAAGGTAGCGGGCCAGTGCTGCGAGGAGTGGGTGTGCGATGATGGCAAGGAGACAGACATCCTGGAGAAGCTCTTTGGCAAAGACACACTGACAGACGAGTCAGAAAGAGACCTCACCAACAGAAACGAACTCATTGCCATGGTCAAGGGTGGACTCAAGTCTTTACCTGGTAAGAAAATAGCCATTTTACTTTTTAAACAAACAGATCCCCCCCCCCTTTACATTTCATTGGGAGAACTTTGAAAAAATGTACAATTTTCTAACAATGGTTCTGTTTTTCTCACAGCATTCAGAGTGCAGCCTGAAAGCCAGATGTTTGACAGGCAGAAGTGCATTGTCCAAACCACACCCTGGTCCCAGTGCTCCAAGACCTGTGGGACAGGAATCTCCACGAGAGTCACTAACAACAACAGCGAGTGCAAGCTGGTCAAAGAGACAAGAATCTGTGAAGTGCGACCATGCACCCAGTCACCTTACTCCAGTCTGAAGGTAAACATGACCCACCATGACTACTATATGATGAAAACATGCATGGCACCAGAAATACAGCACTATACTACACTACTATGCAGGAGGCTAAATGTTCCTCTCCCTATTGTTCCTCCCTTTGCAGAAAGGAAAGAAGTGCAGCAGGACCAAGAAGTCCAGCCAGCCAGTCAAGTTCACCTATGCTGGGTGCCACAGCCTGAAGAAGTACAGGCCCAAGTACTGCGGCGCCTGCGTGGATGGACGCTGCTGCAGCCCCCACGACACCAGAACCATCCGTGTCAAGTTCCGCTGCGAGGACGGCGAGACCTTCAACAAGAACGTCATGATGATCGAGTCCTGCAAGTGCACCTACAACTGCCCCCATGCCAACGAAGCCTCCTACCCCTTCTACCGCCTCTCCAACGACATCCACAAGTTCAGAGACTGAGTCTGGTTGGCTAAGAACGACCCAGCCCCTAAGAGAGAGCGAGAGAGAGATAGTGGGTGAGAGAGAAAGAAAGAAAGAAAGAGAGTGAATCGACAACAATGACAGGCAGCCAATGGCGGCCCAATTCGAATGCAGGGGGGTGGGGATGGGGGGGGTGTACATTGACCGCCAAAACAAACTACCAACTCCTTGTTGTAACTAGATTCCCAAGGAATTGTGGGCTTACATCATGAGGACTTAAGAAAGTGCACTGTTTGCTGTGACTACATCAGCATTCTCAACTACGAATCGCTTCATATTACTGGAGCATCCTAGGTAGCTTCGTTAAGGAGCAACATGTAATTAAGATTTGTACATGTATGTTAGTTGCTGATATCAATTCGCTGTGTATATTTTGATCTTTAACATCCCGACATGACCCGAACTGTAGACTTGTGTGTGTATATATTTATGTTTGCACATACGCAACTAAAAATAGTATACCACCCTGTAACCTAAGAAAAAGAAAAGAAAAAAAAAAAGACACCAAACGTAACGTCTCGGCTTGTTTAACAAGTGTGTGGTTACATCTCTTCCTGACGTGGGCATTAGTGTTCATGTTTTGTGGCAGCTATTGAACTCCCGTACTTTTATCAACAACAACAAAAAAAAAAGACAAAGCGAAACATGTCAAAGAATGAATGAATGTTTTTATTATTATTATTAATATTATTTATCGACAAATGTAGTTACTTTATTTGGATATTATGTGTCATACTGGAATAAATTGTAAAATGATTTAATTTTATATGTTACAAATAAAACTGATTTATTTATGAAATATAGCCATGCCTGGCTCTTCTGTAGTCAGTCTGCCTCCACCGAGCGCCTCAGCTTCGCCCCGAGGGGACGACACAAGCCACATAACACAGTGCACACACGCATACAGATGGGCGGGGTGGAGGGGGTGGGATGTTATTCAAAGTCATCATTACCGGCGAAGAAAATCCCTTAGTTATATCATGCTGCAGACACAACAGATTTTCAGACAGACATGGTGCGGGGTCAGCCTGTTCTTATATAACAGAGCCTTGGAGATGCTCTCCAGACTTTTTGTTCCTTGGAATGCCATTCTCAAGCGAGGGAGCCTGCTTCCATTTGATCCGGCTAAGCCATTCACTTGACTGATTCTGAGAAGAAGAAGAAGAAGAAGAAGAAAAAGATTAAGTCCAAGAGCAGAAATGAGTATGGGAGTTCGCCAGGAATTTTAAGTGCTGCTTTCAATGGGGCTTGGATTAGACACCATGCAACACAGACAATGACTATTATTGCACACAATGGGCTGTATAGAGAGAATGTGTCCAGGGAGAAAGCTTTTTTCACACACAGTGGGAAAGCAATACCAATTTGACCCAATTCATTAGCAGCTGTCTTTAAAAGTGTTGTGTTGGCTTTCTATGCCTCTTAAGCTGCGGGGGGGGGGGACAGGGGAGGGGGTTGTGGAGTTGTTGTAAACAGCCTTGCAACGCGAGGAGGCCTGTCCTTCCACGTCAGGTTCAGCAAGGAGGAAGGAGTATCACGGTGCTGGGGGGGGGGGTAAATCGAGAGTTCAGGGCAGGAAACGGACGACATAGTTGCCTCCGTCTCAAGCAGAGAGGGTGTGATGCTGCCGTCTGATGACAAGCCCTTAATGTGTGTGAAGCTTTTTTGCTAACCTGAAAAACCTTTTTTCACTATTGTGTGGAGTCATCATCGGTGACTCCCAATGCCCCACGAATCCTGCTGGATAATTTGAAAATAAAAAATTAACAAATGCTAATTTTTTGGTGAAATAAAAGGCACTTAATCCAACCAGTGTAAGAATCTAGCACTGGTTCTGTGTCGGGGTAAGGGGGAGTGGAGCTCAGGGGCAGCGGCAGGGGGAAGGGTTTTGTGATCCAGGTAGAGGGAGCAGTTCAGGAATGCGGCAGCGGCTCAGAGAGCAGACATCCTGATGGGCGGCAGATGTTGGGGGGGAGAAATATTTGGGAGCAACGCGTCCACTTTCGCCGAGAAGTCTCTCCTGAATGTACATAAACATTCCCGGGTGCTTTGTTTCGCATACGCAAAAAGGGCATTTTATCTCCTCGGAAAATCACAGCGGCAACAAACCCCGGTGTATCGGAGACCACAAGGTACCTTTGTTGCACAACTCGCTTTCATGGCTGGTGGAAATAAGTCTTAATCGTGTGCGTTTAATAGGAGACTGAGCCGGACACGTTGCCTTTGATTGAGCTGCATACCGCACAGGATGTGTCCACTGAGGTTTTACAGATTGCTCACATGAAAGGCCTCCGAGGTTTACCTAATCACAAAGATGTGTGGCTGCCCCCCCTTCTCGGGCCGGATTTACAGTCAAAACACTCTCAAGCAGCTCTGCTTTTGCTCCTTCCCCCCGTCCCCTCCTGCTGCTTCCTGGGGAAGAAAATTCCAGCTCGCTCTTTCATAGCTTGGAAAGTGCAATCAGACTGTCGTTTGTCTTGTTAACACAACGCGGCTAACCGGGTTACGTAACAGCGTGTAGGCCTATACGTTACGCGAGCGGCCTTCCCGGTCATCCGTGTGGCATTCCTCTATAACTCGCAGCAGAGAGGCTCCCGTATCGCAGCTTTTCCACCCGCCTCCGACCTCGTGTGAAACCCCCCCCCCACACACCTCCTCTAAAGACTGCGTTATATAGTGCGAAATAAATGCACGGGAGGCCTGGCCGGCAGGGCCCAAACCTGTAAAAACTATCGCGCTCAGACACGCGGGCAAACAAGGCCCTCACACACAGGCGCCCCCGCAATTAAATCACTCAGCGGCTACCTCATTCCCTGAACCCCAAAGTGTGTTTATATGACAAAGACATTAGCATTAAGGCCTTCATTAAGCACTACGTAATGCGGTGCGCCCAGAAGCTGACGGGACCGGAGAGTGGCCATTACAGCATTCTGGAGGCCGGCGAGCACTGATGTCAGCTATTTTACAGCCCCCTTGTCTATAACCCCGGGTTAACATCCACTGTTAAAAGGGAACCCGAGTGCAACAAGTCCAGATGGAGAGCCGGTCACATGATTTATACAGGAGCCACCTGCTGGACTGCACAGGGAAGTGCACGCGTTGCGCTTCCAAATTCGTGTTCCAATAACAAACCCTCGAATTGCAAGCGGGCAAAAATAAATTAATAAAATGCTAACAAACTTTAAGAACCGTGATTAAACCGAGGAGCTGATCTTACCTCTAGAACATTTTAATGAGCTGTCTGATTGGCTCGGTGGATTGACTGCACCTGTTTTTGATACAAATCCTGATTTGCAACCCGTCTCAGAAATGCAGTTCGGCATGGGCTGGGATAAGAATCGAAGGGCTCTGGACTTCAGTACGCTCGAGTGTGCCGTGACTTTGCGCCGCTGGTAAACGAACCCACGGCAGCTCGGGTTGCATGCGGGAGACTCGGCCGTAGAAGCGGTCAAGGTAAGCCCTCGCTCCGAGTGCATCGCTAAGGTATGGATGTGCAAACTTCCTGGTGTATAAATGTCCTCCGTCTCTAATAACCTCCAACTGTGAAAGGTGGGTGTGGGTGAGAGACAGACAAAACGGGGGAGGGGTGGTGGGGGACAAAGGAGTTGATTTTCAACACCTCTCTTAGGGGGAGACTGTGGTCAGTTTAGTTCTGCTGGGCTGCTGTGATGACCGGCTCCAAGGCAGAGGAAGAAAAGGACCGCCTCCTCGCGGTCCCATTAACCCGTCCGTTCTTCTGCTGTCTGTGCCACTTGTCGAGGGTCAAGGCCCCAGCGGCCTTCTCCCACTGAAGTTCCGGAATTGTGCAGCGATCCAAAAATTCACGGAAGCCCATCAGCGATGAAGAGGTTATGACACGTGGTCGTTTTTAGATGGCACACGGATAAGAGCCGCCGGTCCGTCCCGGGTTGAACACACAGACGGCGGAAGCAGAATAACAGAATAATAGAATAACAGAGCAATAGGCTGCGATTTCTTGCCCGATGCACCGGTGTCGGTGGAGATTTCCACATCTTTGACCCTGGGCCGACACACACCGGATTAGTGAGGAGGAGATGCGACTGTCATGACCCCTGACACCATGCTGCTGCCTGCTGAAAGAAGCACTTGGGTGTCCTTTTTTCAACACAGCGAATCCGGTTGGCTTCTCTTCAATACAGGGATTTTTTGTCTCGTCTTCTTGCAACGGACGTTAGATGTCTACAGACGCTCCTCGGTGCATCTCATCTCATGTGCGGTGGTGAGATGGACCCCGTGTCGGAATGAGGTTTGGCTGGGGTCGTGGGGGCGGGGGCACACCTCTCCCTTGTACTGGGCAGGAGTCAACTTTCACGTCATTTTTATTTTTTTTCTGTGCAAACCAAAATCCTACTTGCAAGGTAAATTGAAAATATTGTGAATTTTCAAGCAAGGGGAACTTTTAATGAGAGAGATTATGCAGGATGCCCTCTGGGTTAGTGACATAAAGGGAGTCTGGGAACTTCCCACACTTCAAGTAGATATTAAGGGAATAACAGGACGCAACTTTTGTCTTCGAGAGGAGATTTCAGTGACTCGGTATAACGTTAAAGTTGCAGCTTTCCCATTAAACACGCCGTGTTACAGCTGTTGTTGCACGTTATTTGTTCGCAAATCACTCGCTAATTTACCCCCCAAAAGAGCTGTTATAAACGTTGAGGTCGGGGACTATCCATGCGCACAAATCCTATTAAGAGTGTGGGACCCTCCCATAATGGAGACCCAGGGGTAGTAAGGGAGAACAGTAAGGCATACAGGACAGCTTGGTGGCGCTGACGCCTCTCGTCAGATCCGCCCCCTCTGCAATTACAGAAGAATAACTGATGAGCAAGTTTAGGGGAAAATCGTGACTCGGTTCTCTGCCCGTCTGCGGGGTATGTCAAGCCTGTCCCCACCGGCATGCTAGCTACTGGACTGTGATTAATGGTTCAAGCGAGACTCGGCACTGACGGGCGAGACGGGCCCCCGAGTCTGTAGACTTCCATGGAGCCCAAGCGGCTGGGACAGTGCTGGACAGAGCAATCTGTGAGGGGGCCCCACTTAAGTCATTGTTGAATGGGCTGACCTCTGTGGCCGCTGACATTACTATTGTCTCATAAGTGGATCGTTTTACACGAACTGTAAATGTTTAAATGGTTGGAGCGTGTTTCCAATGAAGCGATAGCTCACAAAATCTTGATTGGAAAAAAAAATAGGATTACCCCATCCATCTATGAGGACACATGCACAGATGGAATACAGACGCCCCCCCCACCACCACCACCCACACGCAGCCTATTCCAGCCATAATAACTTCGTAAGCGTTTCAGTGGAATTCAGTTTTGAGAGTTTTCAGTAAGTGGCGTACTGATAAGGTTGCAGCTGTGACTTTTTACTGGTGTCTCTCTGGAGGCCATGAAGGTGACAGGGCGACATACCCTTTAAGGCCAGAGCGGGGCTGGTTGGGCTCCTCTGCCAGCCGGCCTCTCGTCCTGCAGCAGGGCTTCTTCTCTGACCCACATTGCGTCGCGCTGGCCGCAGAGTGGTGTCAAGCGGCCCGCGGCGCTGACTGACGGAATCACGCCTTTTTTGATCTTGTGCTGTAAACGGTTGGTGCTGGCCTCGGCCCTGCTGTGGAAAAGTGGCTAATGAGTGGGAATTATGACTTCAGGGCTACAGTACAAACAGTCTATAGAGCAGCTGGTCTTGTCTCCTTCTGCAATAAAGTCAACACACTCACTCATAGACACACACACACACACACACTGTGTGTGTGTGTGTGTGTCTATGAGTGAGTGTGTGTGTGTGACCTCCATATCTGGGTCTGCAGTTACAGAAATGCTGACAAACAGAGAGGAGTCAATATTTGAGTGCAATGCGGTATGGCAACATTTTTATGGGATATATATTTTTTTGAAATGATATAATCAATATTACTTCTAAGCATGGAGTCTTTCAAAAGACCTCAAGCATTTTGCCATTAATTTCTTTTTCCTTTTTTGTGTGGAATTTTCCCCCTTTTTTCGGGAACCTTAGCCGCCCCCCCTAAGTCGACTCGCAGCTCCCAGTGTGACGCAGAGCTGAGGAGACTGGCTGTGACTGTCACTTTATTTAGGGACATTTGCTTCAGCTGCTGCCCAGACTTGAAAAAGGTCTTAGCCAACCACAGGGAATGTATGGCACAACTCAAACAGCAATCTCCTTTAGTCTCCTTTTATGTTTTATTGAGTGATTTCCAGGCCCTGTGATGGCCTGGCGGCCTGTCCAGGGTGTCTCCCCGCCTGCTGTCCAACGACTGCTGGGATAGGCTCTGGCATCCCCGCCACCCTGAGTAAGGATAAGCGGTTTCGATAATGGATGGATGGATGGATGGATGTATCCAGCCACTCCACTCTTCCGAGCCGTCCCGGTCGCCGCTCCGACCCCCTCTGCCGATCCGGAGAGGGCTGCGGACTACCACATGCCTCCTCCGATACATGTGGAGTCGCCAGCCGCTTCTTTTCACCTGACAGTGAGGAGTTTCACCAGGGGGACGTAGTGCGTGGGACGATCACATTATTCCCCCCCAGAACAGGCGTCCCGACTGACCAGAGGAGGCGCTAGTGCAGCAACAGGGACACACACCCACATCCGGCTTCCCACCCGCAGACGCGGCCAGTTGTGTCTGTAGGGACGCCGACCAAGCCGGAGGTAACACAGGGATTCGAACCGGCGATCCCCATGTTGGTTGGCAACGGAATAGACCACCATGCTACCCGGACGCCCCTCAATTTCTTAA
Organism: Lampris incognitus; assembly: GCF_029633865.1. Taxonomy (NCBI): domain Eukaryota; kingdom Metazoa; phylum Chordata; class Actinopteri; order Lampriformes; family Lampridae; genus Lampris; species Lampris incognitus. Next base: position 65,059,931 of record NC_079213.1, on the reverse strand, counting down.
AGCTGCTTGAAAGTAGTTAAGTCAATTTTATTTGCATAGCTAAATATCACAAATTACAAAAAAATTAAATTAAATTAAAAAGTTTTAAACTGTGATGCACGTGTTCAACAATCACACAATCCAAATCCCAGTCACAAAAAAAAAACCCCCATGAAGAAGTGATTGGCCAAGAGGGCTTATCGGGAGAAAATAAAAAGAAAATACCTGGCGAGACCTGGATGTGGACCGCCTGACTTCCGTTGTTAGCGTTTAAAATGCACACAGAAGTCGATGTAGGCTACAGGAAGCCTAGCGGGGCTCGGGCAGGTGCTCTGAAAACCGCTTCACAACAAGGCTGATAACCAGGGAAAGAAAAACAAGGACGACTGAAAGTCCCTCTCGGTCCAGACTGTCAGGTCAACACGACACAGACCAAAAAAAAACCCCCAAAACAAAACAAACAAAAAAAGGGAGCGAGTGAATCACTTCCTGCAAATAACTTGGCACAGGCCCGTCTCCAAGGTGACCGCGGCGACAAAGTGACAACAACACCGCTGCTCTGTTCCTGCTGGGGGGGGGGGGTCTGCTGACCACAGGAACGGGGCAAGGTGGCCCAGCTGCAGCCCCAGGAGCATCCTCTCACCGCCTGACCCGGGGGCAGATTCAATCTCCGCAGGTCGTGGACCAGAGATCATGCTGCTCCCATTTCATGAACAGGGGACCAGGCACCGGGACGCGACCATAGATTTACAAGGGGAACGTGTTGACAGGAGCTTAACAATAGACGGTGCCTGTGTGTGTGTGCACGCAGACATGTTAGCCATTTTTTCCAGCCACAGAAAATTTGTGGACTAGCACAACAACACCATATCCACTTTTCACCACACTGTTATGGGTGCCACACAGAATGGACAATAGGTAATAAATATGACGAAAAATGGAGCCACAACACAGCTCCCCTATTGTCTTTGGTCTAAAAACACCGAGTGGATTGATTTATTTGGTCATTCTTTATGCCTGGAACAGTAAAATAAAGTTAAAAAAAAAGGACCAGAAATAGATTGAAAACATTAATTATATGTGCAAAACCTTAATAATAACTCTGTTGCATGCATCAAGTTTTCTTGTGTGTCTTGTTTTGTGTGTCTTGCTTGCTTGCTCAGTGTAGCTTAACGTATACATCAATCAGCCAAAACTTTACAGCGACTGACGGGTCAGTGGATAACGTGGATTATGTCGTTACAATGGCGCCTGTCAAGGGGTGGGATATGTTAGGCAGCAAGTGAGCAGTCAGGTCTCGAAGTTGATGTGTTGGAAGCAGGAAAAATGGGCACGCGTAAGGATCTGAGCGACTCTGACAAGGGCCAAATTGTGACGACTCCATGACTGGATCAGCCATCTCCAAACCGGCATGTCTTGTGGGGTGTTCCCGGTATGCAATGGTCAGTACCTACCGAAAGTGGTCCAAGGACGGACAACCAGTGAACCGGCGACAGAGTCATGGGCGCCCAAGGCTGGGGAGTGAAGGCTCGCCCGTCTGGTCTGATCCCACAGAACAGCTACTGTAGCTCAGATTGCTGAAACAGTTAATGCTGGCTATGATAGACAGGCATCAGGGGACACAGGGCATCACAGCTTGCTGTGTATGGGGCTGCGTAGCCGCAGACCAGACAGAGCTCCCATGATGACCCCTGTCCACCATCAAAAAGTGTCTACAATGGGCACATGAGCATCAGAACTGGACCATGGAGCAATGGAAGAAGGTGGCCTGGTCTGATGAATCATCATGTGGACGGCCGGGTGCATGTGCCTTGTTTACCCGGTGAAGAGATGGCACCAGGATGCACTATGGGAAGAAGGCGGAGGCAGTGTGACGCTCTGGGCAATGTTCTGCTGGGAAACCTTGGGTCCTGGCATTCATGTGGATGTTGTTTTGACACGTACCACCTACCTAAACATTGTTGTTGCAGACTAAGTACACCCCTCCATGGCAACGGTATTCCCTGCTGGCAGTGGCCTCTTTCAGCAGGATGGTGTGCCCCGCCACACTGCACACATCGTTCAGGGACGGTTCGAGGAACATGACAAAGAGTTCAAGATGTTGCCTTGGCCGCCAAGTTCCCCAGATCTCAATCTGATCGAGCGTCTGCGGGACGTGCTGGAAAAACAAGTCCGATCCGCGGAGGTCCCCCTCGCAACTCACCGAACTTAAAGGATCTGCTGCTAACGTCTTGGTGCCAGAGCACACCTTCGGAGATCCGGTGGAGTCCATGCCTTGACAGGTCAGAGCTGTTTTGGCGGCACAAGGGGGACTTACAAAGACAGTTGGTTTTAACGTTTTGGCTGATCGGTGTATAACGACAACCACTCAAGTGTTTCATTTGGAGATAGGGTGCGGTCAGGCACTGGAACAGGGTTTTAAGCTTCAGTACCTGCTTTTCCAGATGCACTGTGCTCTGTTCACTCTGGCCTTGCTGCGAGGAAAGCCACCGTCGGAAAGCTGCGTCCCAAAGCCGGTCTCATAAAATTAAAAAAAAAAAAAAAAACAGCTATGCACGCAACACAATTTTGAATCCCGACCACCAGCTCGCGGCTAATAAAGTGCAAACCGACACGCGGAGGTATCAAAGAGCAATTTAGCGGAGTCGGAGGCATTATTCCCCATTCTTTTGTTTTTCCCGATGAACTATAAACAGCTCTGATTGCGTTTTAACAGCACGTAGAAACAAAGACGGTGCTGTTGTGCGGTTGCATAGTGGCTTTATTGTGATAGGAAATTAAGAGAAGGGCCATAAAAGAATCGGCGGTAATTCAACGCAGGCCAAGCCACGCCGCAAGAGGAGGGCAGATGCACGGGGCTAGCAGATGCCGCACCCGGCGGTGCACTCTCCTCCCATCGACAGCGTCTTACGTCATCCTCCTCAAATTGTAAACAGCACAGCGGTCGGCTTAAAAGGTAGGTTGCACTATGACTCTACAGTACATATTTATTTATAATGCCGAAAGGACAGTCCTTTCTGAAGGTTATATAACTGTTCCATTCTATCAATAGCCTCCAACCACTACTACCTTTTAACCACAACACCCCTGCCCGTCCAAGAGGAGGCGAGCGTTTGGCGCGGTTCGACCGGTTTCCTACCTTCAGAAATAGCAGGTCACGACATCTGATGCCGGTTAAACAATGGTAGAATGTTGCTGGCTACCGCTGAATTTGGCAAGCCGCACCGGTAAGCAGCAAAAGCGGAGCTGGCGAGAGAAGGCCTAACGCAGCAGCAGCACTGCTGGGGCGCCTCTGGCCTCTCCTGGCCCCCAACACACCGACTGGAAGCATCAGTTAGGGGCATTATAATCTGAGGGTTAATAGAGGGAAAATGAGAGTGGATGGCGAAAACCCATTGTTAGCAGGACGTCTTTGCATTAATCCACCTTTACGGCCGTGGAATCGGAGAGCAAATATGTATGGACACAGCAGTTCACATGCCCGCCTTTGTTCAATTTGCCCTGAGATTAGAATGTAAACGTACAATAAAATCAGCGGGAAATGAAATATTTATTGCCACCCGTAAAAAAAAACCCTGGCCTCCGGCTGCCGATATTAAGCTGATTAGGTTCATTTCAGTAATAGCTGCAGTGGCTGTGCTATAAACACGGCTTCCAAAAAAATGTATCCCCCCCAAATATTAAAGAAGTCTTAAATGAGCTTCATAAGACTAGCCGGGGAAGAAGCTGGGGCCTCTGTGTGCGCCACAGGGGGAAGAGATGCACCCTGGGATGTGAGATCACCGTCCCTCCCTTGTGCAAGGGGGAGTAAAATGCGTCATCGCAACCTAAACATCAAAAGCGCGCCCGTCCATAGGGGTGAACGGGGGTCATAAAAACACACGTGTACACACTTTCGGTTATTACCCACTCTCCGTCGCCGCAATAAAGTGACATTATGACACGACGACGTATGCAGCGCCCCCCCCCCACACACACATATACACACACACACACACATACAGCCGCACAAACAGCCACACATACAGCCACACAGTTATGTTGCTTGTACATATACAGTACTTTGTGGATAGGATAACTAATAATTTTCTACAGATCTTAATTTCCCCCCCCTTTTTCTCCCCAATTGTACTTGGCCAATTACCCCACTCTTCCGAGCCGTCGCCGCTCCACCCCCCTCTGCCAAGATCTGGGGGAGGGCCGCAGACTGCCACACGCCGCCTCCGATACACGTGGAGTCGCCAGCCGCTTCTTTTCACCTGACAGTGAGGAGTTTCACCAGGGGGACGTAGCGCGTGGGAGGATCACGCCACCCCCCCCAGTTCCCCCTCCCCCACCCTGAACAGGCGCCCCGACCGACCAGAGGAGGTGCTAGTGCAGCAAGCCGGACACATATAGTCCATGGGCCAGATGATATTTCGGTACAACCAAGGTGCCAAAACTTACTTATAATTTTTGAAAGGATCCATGTCTGTAGATGATATTTTGGTATGATAACCATTCCTGAGTGGCAGCTGTATCACAGTTATCAGCTCATGAAGTTAACCACCCGCTAAACTAAATTGCATTTTAGACGCTGGTGCATATCCTGGTTTAGCCTCATGGAATGTTCTATAATATTCTTTGGTATCATTTTAAAGGGGACCTTCTTAGCTTTCATTCAAGCCCTGTTGTGGATATTTCTCACAAATATAGAGGTCACTTGAGCTCTTCAACCCGTCAATAACACACATCTTTCTGCAATGTTCGCCTAAACTATATACTTTCTTTTAGCCCTGTGGCATCTAGGAATATCAGGGACACAAAACACAAAAACTGGAATACTCACAGGACTGTAAAGATTCAGAAAATGTATAATATACCCATACTATTTCATTGTGTGAGGTGATTGTGAGCCTTAAATGAGAACTAGACCAAAGCCAGTTAGGTCACAAACTGGTCTCTATACATTTGTTTAAATACACAATCAAAATACATGATAAAAAGGAATACCATAGTGAGGTAATGAACTATTTTAATATTTTAAACAACATTGACATTTACATATACTTAGTCAATGATACATGTAATCCCATATCATTAGTGGGTATATGTAATGGTAATGGGTAGGGTAATGGGTATATGTGAATATGGTTACATTATTGTTATCAAGCTCTGGGTAACCAAGTCCAGAATCAACATCCTGTGCATCAATAGACTACTACTACAGTAATACCATCAGAATCATCACACTGTCATTCATCAAACTGCTCGTTTCTCTCATCATCTGACTCCCCAAGTTCAAAGTCCAGTTCTGGACCATCCTGCTGTTTTTGGTTACTGCAGGTCTGTAACCTGCACATGTCTGTGCATGGAAGTCCATTTGACAGGCACATGCAGCTTGGCATTTTGCATGAATGCACACACTTGCATGTTAGCATTTCCAAGACCACATCTGGTGCAGGTGGGGAGCGCATCCAGTAAATGGCCAGCTTGCCTTCATCGTCTGTCCATCCATACTCAGTAGGGCTTGGCACCACAGGGTTAGCCTGCAGACAGCACTTCCATATTGCTGCCTGATAGTTGGCTCGTTGAACATGCATAAAGAGACAGTCTCTACATGGTGGCAGCTGGCTGGACTCAACCTCTCCCCTTTTGGTGCAGAAGAGCTGGTAACGCAGTTTGTTCACCTCAGCAGTGCTGCTATTAGCAACATACATCCGACAGGTGAACTGCTCAATTTTCTGGAACAGCTCATCACTCACATTCCATGTCTGTCCCGTTGACTAAAAGTCTCTTGGCAGGAAGTGTGCTTTCTCACTATCTTCAGGGCATTCAGCTTCCCTCGACCAGCGAATGCACTGACAGTGTCACAGCCTGTGAAGGCATGTAAGCCAATTAGGCTGTCACAGATGCTGTCTCCAAGTGAACTTGCCAGTTTGGTGATGTCGACAAACCGTGTGTGGTTCTGAGTCCCACACATCTGGTAGATGGGACAGGTGATGTCCTTCTGGAAGCCAAGACAAAGCACCATGACATCAGTGTCCTCAGCTGTGATGATAACTGACTTTGAGCCCGCATTTGCTGCATGCAATGCATGCAGGAGCAGACGGGTGTCCGCTTCTTCATGTGTGGAGTGCAGTTCTGCTGCTTCCTCACACCCATCTTCTGTCAACTTGTAGCAGGTTTCCTCACAGGTCATGTACAACACCTTGCCATGCAGCATAGCTCTGTATCGTGGGAGTTTCCACTCTTCCACCAGAAACTTGATGAGACTGGACTTGTTGGACGAACTGCACAGAAATTTTCTCCACTGCTGGACGTGGTGTCCCCCTGCAAGATTCTTGTACTGGAGAGTGATGTCTCCACCCCGGTTCAGTCGTTCAGCATCTTTGATCGAAGTCTGGTGATAGACATCAAAAACAACATCAATCCTCCCACTCTGTGCTCCCTCATGGAGGACCTGGGTCAAGGCTGACTCTGCCACCTGTGCAAAGGTTTTGTTGTTGCCATTCATTTTTTGGACCAGGCTCATCCCATCAATGATGGAATTAGATGGGATTGGGATGTCTTCTGCCGGAGATACATTCTTTTCAAGCTCTCTGGCAAGTGCAGCCTTGTTTGTTTTTCGTAAGGACCCATCAGCATTTGCCAGTGCCCATGGTAGTGGGCCCAATGGGTAGGCAAGGACATCCTTCAGATTCACCTTCCTGCTTTCAGCCACCAGGATCATGTGACTGAAAAGGTTTCTATCTGCCTTCAGAACCACATCCTGTGCTTTCTTTCCATGAGCTTGTTTTGTGCTGACATTGGAGAATGTTTTCAGACTTTGCTTGGTCATCTTGTCGTGGAATTTCACAGGTGGTGGGTCTGCATCTAACCTTGTTTGCTGGAATGCTTGGTAGGCCTCTTCTCCATTCTCAAGAGCTCTCAAGAGATCTATGGTCACATCAGGTGGAGCCATGTTGCCAGTGGAGAGGCTAACCAAATCAATCTCATCAGGGGACATAGGATTGAGCCAGTTATTCTCCACAAGGTCCATGACAGACTGGACATCTGCTTCATCTCTCTTGATCCTTGGACTCTGTAGATCTGGATGAGACCATTTGCACCTGCCTTGACCTGTCAGGTCTCTCAGCTGTCTGAGGTACATGCTTCTATACTCAGCTGTGAGATAATATTTGGTCACAGCTCCTGGCTTCAAGCTGAATCCCTTTGTCCCTCCAGTTGTTTGGGTGTCTTTGTTCACCGTTTCTTCTATAGCTTGGTCAACAGGGATTCGGCCAAAGGGATTGGTGGAGCCCAGTTGGACTGAGAAGCCTCCTTCCATGAATTCTGTGTACACATCTGGGTGTGTGATGGGCAGCTCAGACATCTGGGCGTAGTAGTAGGGGAGGTAGCGTGCATAATTCATCCTGTCATAAGCAAAGCACCATGGGATCATTGCTCGAATGCTAGCCAAGTGTAGCATCCAGTCTCCCTCTCTGGATGCTCGGATGAGCCCCAACAAGATTTCAACCATGTCCAAATAGGACATCCAGAAGTTCGAGAGGCTGCCGTTTCCACCTCTAAGGAACTCACGGTAGACTTCAAATAGATCCATGATGCGTGTACAAGAGCTGTTCTCGAGGACCTCCTTCAAAGCATGTTGTGAGACTTCTTTCCCAAGGCTGTCAATGGTCTTCAGTGTCTCATTCAGGTGAACCATGTCATTCCTGTGAGTTTCTTCCAACCAGGACAGGAAACCATTCAAGGTCAGTCGCATGAGAGCCTTCTGCAATCATGCCAGACTCAATGCAGAGGTCTTTGAGTCCAGCATCTTGGAAACGCTTTCCTATTATTGCCAGCAGTGTGCAGATGGTGTGGAATACCCCAAGCCTAACGATGATATCATGGAACTTGTCATGGTGTTTCCATGTGATCTCGACAGCCTTCGCATACAGGGCTTGGTCAAAGACACAGACAATCTTCCTCAGGCCTAAGCACTGCATGATGCTCAGTGACTGGTTAAGCACCTCGTTGACGGTAGACATTTGTGTCGCTGGAGCATTGATGGTAGGCAGATAGCCTATATTGTCGGGGATGACCGTCATCTCTCCTCGAGTCAGGATGTTGAAGCCTGTCCAGCTGCTGACTGACTGTTCTTCTTGTTGTGACATGCGTGCTAGGACCCAAAGAAGGTTTTTCTCTCTGGCAAGCTTAGTATTGGCTGCAGTATCGGCATCTGACTTTTTGCTTTGTGGTGGCCCTACCCGTTGTCCAGCATTGTAAGTTGGTAACATTGGTGGGGGTCCATCAATGCTTCTCTTCTTTGTTTTGGTAACAGTGGGCATGGGTTGGACAGGAAGTGGATTGACTGGCTTTGCTTGCACAGCAATCCCATTGACTCTGTGAGATGTTCCCTCACCACTGACAGTTTCTTCAAGACGGTCGATATTGTCCCCGGCTAAAGTTGTGAATATGCCAGGATGGATGTTAGCTGGAAGGGCAATGCCACTCCCTGATGATGAGAGTTTCTGGAGACACAGGGCAGTGTTGATCTCTTCCATCTGTGAATAGGACACACTGTGACCAAGTCGGTTGAGGATGTTTATCAACTCTACATTTCCTGTCAACGATTTGACACTGAATGGCAGAACAATGTGCTTGGAAGGCTTGGTATTTCCACATGTCACTGCATATACTATGTCATGGCCAAATGACTGCAGAAGGCACTGCACTCTCTGGGATGCATGATCAGGATCATTTGAGCCTGTGAGTAGAGAGTACAGGAAGATAATGAGCGACTCTGGAATGGTAGGACATTCTGCTTCTGGTTTGACTTCAGGCGGCCAGGTTTGAGGAACATCTTGACTTTTAATGTCTGCTCTCAATTTGATGGCTGCTTTGGCTATAACATCTTGTGCACTGACACTTTTCAGGGTCTGCAGCTCCCTTTTGAGAGACTGATTTTCTTTGGCAAGTTCCCTCATGGACAAGTTATCAGGATAGAGGAGGAATTTTCCTTTCTCATCAGGGAATATCTGCAAGGCTCCAGCAAACTCACTCTCCAGGTTTCGCCTTATGTGCTTCTTGGTTGATTCCTTGACTTGGGCAATGCCTTGGGAGTTCATTGAAGCTACCAGTCTAGAAGAGAGATCAGTCATTGTCATCACTTGAGGATTGCCAAAAAGCTCCATCCTGATGAAGAGGAACAGCTCATTGTATGCCTTATTCACAGCAGCTTCATACTGGGCTGCAGCATCATCATCTTCATTGCTGGCAACCTCTCCTTTGGAAACCCCTTCTTTGGTGTAAAGTCTATAGCATGACCTGTGGTAGTGCCCTTCAGCTGCTACAAGGTCTCTACTCACAATGGCAAGGATTCTGCTGTCCCTTTTCTTTGTGGCTGCACTCCTGATCTTTGCATCAGCTCGCAGTTCTCGACACTGCACCAGTACTTCTCTCGTATTCTGTCTCTTGGAATATTTGCTGTTTTTCTGACAAAATATGCACTCTGCATCATAAGTCCTAGATGTACTTGGAGCATGTCGAGCTACTCTCTTAGATTGTTTCTCTTCAGCAGAGACACAACTTTTCTTTTCTTTTGCAAGGAGGCCATCAAGAATTTGCTTCATAGTGAAGATACTGCGACACTTTCTGTGGTAGTAGATTGCTGGAATCTGTCCCTCAGGAATGTCTTTTGCCAGTTTCAAAACTGGTGCATGATTTCGTATCTGAGCTGCCCTGAGCAGAGTTCTCCATGAGTCGACACTTTAGTGAAACCAGCTTATCTGTATCATCAGAACAGTGGATAATGCACTCCACCCGTGGGCGCTTTGGTATTTGGTAAAAACCTGCTTGTTCACCAGTGGCCATATTCAGTCAGTTTTCACCTGCCACATACAAACAAATACATGTAACTTAGGTGTATGAACACTACTAAAACAAAGTTTACTTTGCTTCACCAGCGTCATATTACCATTATTTATCTTACATAGCCACAAATAGATACATTACCTAGTTGCTATGCAACAGCTGTATTTTGTCCACATGAGGCCGCTAAAATCAACACAAGATGAAAGTTCCTCGTAGCCACTTTAACTAATCATATTAACATATACATTAAAAGAACATGCTAACATTATGGGAAATTAGCTTACAATCTTCTCCAGAGTGAGACAAGAAGATAGATACCAGTTTCCTCTATATGTGTTTAGTAGAAAGCTATCTGGCTGCACGTTAGCCTAGCTTAGCACAATGAATGGAAGTACACAGTACTGGTTATCCTTGGTTGTTGGCCAACTAAGAACTGTCCCAGAGTTTAAGCTAGGCTAATCAGTACCAGGGGTGTTGAAATGCTATATTTGTAAAAATCTGGGCAAATACACAATCGTGAGAGGCACAGAAACAGGTTTCCTGAAAGAAAAATGAAATAGCTGCTCATTTGGAAAGGTTATCATGTATTATTTTACTTCTGTTAGTGTACCAAATAAAATGGCACCAGTGAAGTTGTGTCACCTTGGGTGATATCGATATCTGGTCTGACCCATGGACTAACTGGCTTTGGTCTAGTTAGTTTCTTAGTAATAATGCCCTTCTAATCTAAGGTTCACAATCACCCCACACAATGAAATAGTATGGGTATATTATACATTTCCTGAATCTTTACAGTCCTGTGAGTATTCCAGTTTTTGTGTTTTGTGTCCCTGATATTCCTAGATGCCACAGGGCTAAAAGAAAGTATATAGTTTAGGCGAACATTGCAGAAAGATGTGTGTTATTGACGGGTTGAAGAGCTCAAGTGACCTCTATATTTGTGAGAAATATCCACAACAGGGCTTGAATGAAAGCTAAGTAGGGCCCCTTTAAAATGATACCAAAGACAATATTATAGAACATTGAAAAATGTCCTGACCATGAGGCTAAACCAGGATATGCACCAGCGTCTAAAATGCAATTTACTTTAGGGGGTGGTTAACTTCATGAGCTGATAACTGTGATACAGCTGCCACTCAGGAATGGTTATCATACCAAAATATCATCTACAGACATGGATCCTTTCAAAAATTATAAGTAAGTTTTGCCACCTTGAGTGTACCGAAATAGGAAATTTTGGGCTCTGGCCCATGGACTAATACCCACGTCCGGCTTCCCACCCACCCGCAGACACGACCAATTGTGTCTGGAGGGACGCCCGATCAAGCCGGAGGTAACCAGAGGTGGAAAAACCTGGTCCAGGAAGTAAAAACCGTAACTGTGTCTTTACTCCACCCATGTACTAAGCCATCAGATTGCACTGACTAGTTTCCCAAATCAGCTGGTTTAATACATGGATGGAGTAAAGACACGGTTAGGGTTTTTACTCTCTTGACTGGGTTTTTCCACCTCTGGAGGTGACACGGGGATTCGAACGGGCGATCTCCGTGTCGGCAGGCAACAGAAGAGACAGCCACGCCACCCAGACGCCCAAATCTTAATTTGTTTAATTTCTATCAGATGAATGGATCTTTCTGTGGTGTCCTCCTTTACTTTTCAGTTAAAACCAGTCACTGGTCATTTTTTTGAGACATTATTCTGACCGGCTCTATAAACTGACCTCTGAATGTAGCTAGTCTCGTTTCATAATCACTAGGCTTTAGCCGACAGCTGATGATTCTTTAAATATGTAACACAAGCAACAAAAAAAAATCCAATAAAACAAGTTCAACGTTTTATTCAATAAAACCGTCATGATACAAACATAAAGGACAGGAATGTTAAACACAAGCTGAATTTATCGTAAAATCTCCACACATTTCAGAAAAGTACAAACAAAGGTTGTTTTAGAGCCACGTATACCGACAAAATTTGCCATCTTTTTTGTGATGTTCACTCCTTCATTCATTTCGTTACCAGCACCTGCAATACTGTCATTAGCATTATATCCAGAATATTCAGCAGTACTAGTTGACTCATTTTTGTTACGGGCACGACCGGTACGAACAGGCCCGGGATCACTTCCAGTGTCCTCAGTACTATGCATGGAAGTCATATGGTAACAGCAGACAGCCTTATTTATACCTACTGCCGTCACCATGCTGCTCTTACCGGCGTCATCTGCCCTGGTGTCTGTTAGATCATGTTCAGCCACCTCCTTATGAGACAGAATATCTGCTTACCCCCGTCTTCATAACTAACTGTATGGCTTTTAACAACAAGGATGTCATATTCATTATTTCCCTACTTCACCTCTTCTTCATCACTACTGCTGTCTGTGATCTCACCCTCCTCCAGCATCTCCCCTGCTTCCCTCCTGGCTCTCTTCTCGGTTGGGGGCTCAGTTTCAGGACTGACCCCCTGGCTCCCGGCCAAGATGCTCGTTCCTCCTGGTGTGAGAGACCCTTGCTGAGATGGTGGAAGTTGGGCCGCATCCTTCCTACTTTGATCTTGATCTTGCGCTTGCCCCTTTGTTGTGTCTCTATTACAGGCTGAAGCCAATCCCACTGAAACAGAACAGCCATGGTTACGCAGAGGAAGTACGAGTGGCCATGACTTGTGTAGAAGCAGCAACCTCATCACTTGTAACAGTAAAATAAAATAATGGACTATAACTCGTTTAAACAAGGTGGCAGGTACATTAGTACATGTGCGGCCAGACACACAAGACATACTAGACAGACAGACACAGAGAGAGACAGACAGACAGACAGCAACATACAGAGAGAGACAAACAGACAGACACAGACATACTAGACAAGACAGCCAGAGAGACAGATAGACAGACAGAAAGATAGGCAGACAGAGGTAGATAGACAACACAGAAACAGACAGAAGGAGAGACAGACAGACACAAGGACAGACAGACAGAGGGAGCTAGACAAGACAGACAGAGAGTCAGAGAGAAACAGACAGATATTGGGCTATACAAATAAAATTGACTTGACTTGACTGTCTGTCTCTCTCTCTCTCTCAGAGACAGACAGAGAGAGAGAGAGAGAGAGAGAGAGAGAGAGAGAGAGAGAGAGAGCTGATACTGAGACAGGGGATATTGTTCAGACAGTCTGACAATGATGATGCTGTGAATTGGTCCCACAGGGTTTCCAAAATAAGGAGGCTGTGCGCCAAGCAGTTGGTTATGTAACAAACTAGGGTGGACGCAGGTGTAAGAAGGGATGTGGAGTAAGGACTGCAAAATTGTGAATTACACACAAGTACTCTCTAAAATGATCTCCCCAGATTCTGGTGACCCATAACACACATGCACTGGCACGCTACCATACATCTATACATTCAAAAACGATATAAAACAACAAGATGATCCTCAGTCTCACTTTAAACCTTCCACACCTTCAGTCAAGTAATTGTTTTTGCTTGAATACTTACCAGTTTGCCTAATCATGAGCCAACAACACTCACAATAAAGAGCCACAAGCGCGCAATAAAATGCTCAGTGGCAGCAGACGCAGGTAAGAAGCTATAAATATGTCCTAAAAACAATCTTAAACAAAACACACACACACACACACACACACACACACACACACACACACACACACACACACACACACACACACACACACACACAAATGCTTTCCCGTGAGAAAAAGTTCAGGATAAATGAGTACATCAGCCTTAAACCAGGACTGGGATCAGCCACAAGCCGTGAGGCTGGAACCTGCTTGGCTGCGTTATCCTCCCTGGATACCTTGCTGACACATTGTCTGATTACTTTTTATCACTTCCTACCCAGCTTCCTGTGGCACGGCACATGGACTTATCAGTGTGTTGGCCGTGGCTTGCAGCAGAGCGAAACAGTTTGGCACAAAGTCCTTATCAATGAAAACACACACACGGGCTAAAATTACTACTCCCGTCATTCAGCCCGTCTGGCTCTGACGGGGTATTAATACGGGGTAAGCGTGGTCTTTTGAGACCAAAGATAATCTGAGTACGTACTTAAAACTGCATGCTTCTGTATGATATGTGGTTGTACTGTGTCATGACTGACATCTCTGCGTGCCAGTTGCACGCCAGTCCGGCGTGGAGAGCTGCTGGACTCATGACTGACCAAAACAGGCGAGAAGCATCGAACAGCCTCCGGTTCTCTCACCGTGCTCATTCTCTGACATTTTACAATTCATGTTCTCGCTGTTTTATTGGAGGCGGTCCTCTTTGATCCTCCTTTTGGCTGTGGTTCGAGTTGGGGGGTTGGCTTGGTGTGTGTGATGTTATGCAGAACGCACTCCTTTCCCACAGGGAATGAATGCTGTCATAGTGAAAAATAAGGGGACGGGGAGACCAAGACTGTCAGAGGCACCAGGACATGATACAATACTGTTGGAAGTGGGGGACTGTCATTTTGAGGTTAAATCAGACTGGACTCATAGCTCACGTCATATTTCTAACCTCCAAGACATTAGTTACAGAAAAATGTGTGTGCGTGTGTGTGTGTATTATATATAACATGCGGGTAGTAGTATGAAAACTACAACTGCTCAAGTATGTTATCTTACCTGGTCCATTCAGCAGGTAGTCCTGGAAATAGTCTCGGAGAACAACATGCAAGACTGGATATTCAATTAGCGTTTTGTAGCTCAGGTTGTCCCTTAAGCTCTTTCTGAGGTCCATCTCATGGTACCTAATGTAGGTAGGTAGGAAGAACAAAACAAGCAAACAACAGATTTTAAGACTGGCACTGGAACTGAATTGGGGGGTGGGGTGCCCAGTTGTGTCCAAAAGTGGCTCGTAGTTATGGAGGACTTGGTTTTTGGCACTGTCAACTTTTTTTTAAATACTAAGCAGAGGTGGCAGTGTAAAAATGGGCAGTTCTGTTTATAATTCTTCATTTCACAACCGCAGCTCTTTATTTCCAGCAGCCTGTGGTAAACTGATGGCTGAGACTCTTTCGAGGATTGATGGAGATAGGACTCATGGCTTGGCAAAGTTAAAATCCTGCATGGCTAATCCTTCTCTATTTTGCCAGATGGAAACTGATTTTTACCAAGTGTCAACATCTCTCACAAACAGACTGCAGCATTTGCAAAAGTGCTCCTCCTCCTCCTCGTTCTCCTTCTCTGAGATGACGTCACTCCAACCTGTCTCCAAGTAGTCCTGTCATGAGTTAGGGATGGTCATAAATCATGATGGTAAATGGTTAACAGGACTCCGGGGGACACGGGTTGCCTCTACACTTGACCGATTCAAACCCATCCAGCTTAGGCTGTCATCACAGAAATCCAAGGCATGATATAATTCTGATATATAGTTGCTGCCCCCCCGCCCACCAACCAACCAACCAACCAACCAACCAACCAACTGCCTGGTGCCTAACGGCAAGACGATTATGAGACATATTGTTTGTTTTGTAGAGATGACAGCCAGACTAAGAACCAGGCAGACACCCACTCCGCAAGCCTATCGAAGCACTGTGCTGTAATGTGACATTTCAGGTCCTTACTAGTGGGCCAGGTCCTAAGAAAGCCCCCCCCACCCAACTCCTCCTAAAAGAGTTTCTCTATGGTGGGCCAAGGATCATCTCACATAATCCCACAAGTCAACAGCAATATCTGTTGGCATTTCCTGCAGGGGAGGATAAAGCGAAGAAGAAGAGATTCTCTGTGGGCTGGCGTTTTTCAAATCTCCTTGAGCAACACTGCAAACCGGAGACGAAAAAGGTACAGCAGCGTGGCTTAGGTTTGTGCGAGTCTTGTTTCTGTGGAGGGGGATACGAACCAGCCAAGAGCCTGTTACCGATGGACCCTTACATTACAAGAGGAGAAATAGGGTGGGTCTTGGTGGGAAGTAGAGACAAAAAATCTTGTATTTGATTCCCAAGTTAAGACGCCACAAGTATGAACCAAGTGCATAGAATAAATGATTGAAAGTGGTAAATCAATTTCAAACGGGCGATGAACCACAAAGTGCTCCTCTCAGAGCAAAGACATAGAAGCAGCATGAAGCAGCAGTGCAGTAAGCGTGCAAGAACTGGATAAACACTACCAAGGCAGGATCCATGTCGACACCGTGCTATCGGCACGAATAAGCATCTGCATTTCACAACATGAATTTTGTGTGCATTTTGCATGAGAGTTTGATGCTTATTTGTGTGAATAAACAAAGAAAACCCCAACTTTTATTGTTTGTAAATAAGGGAGCAGGAGGGGTTGATGGCAAACCAGATAGCTCCCTGTGCTGCGGGTGATGTTGAAACATGAGAGAGTGACTGGGCCAGGAACATGCACACATCTGTTCTCTATATAGGGTTCTAGTGAATGAAGAGAGCAAGTCTGATGTTCCCTCTTGGGGGGGTTCCTATTGTTTTCCCCCTCCACCGCTATGACCTGTCATCTCTGTGGGGAACAGCAGAGACCAGGTGATGGAGCAGAGGAAGTAACAGTCAAAAGAGACTACGCTCCTGTTGTCCTCTTATTTGCATTTTCATATTTCATCCCAGCCTCAGTGTAATGTCTCTGCTATGTCTGTGTGCTTAAAAATAGACCAGGTACATCCAGATGTGGGCCTCCCAGGCCGGCCCTTTTTTTTTTGCAAAATCATTCCATCCCAGAGAAAAGCACGGATTCAGTGCTTTTGAATTGACAAGAGCAAATATTGACAATGTGCCAGCTTTATACAACGAGACGCAGGGTAACCAACCCCCGGGGCTTAAATCAATAGGCACAATCCCTTTTTTCTTATGTTCTGAAAAATAATCTCTTCAAAAGGATGAGATGTTATGCAGTTCACCATAAATCACATACCATTTCATTTCATTTCTATATATCTATCATCTATCCATCTATATGTATACCATTGTATAATATACACCTTTAATATTTAAATCATATTCCTTCACATCCTCCTCCACTCTCATGCTGAAACAACATTCTGCCTCTATCCCTTCTGCTCTGATTTCTTTTCCTTGCACTTCGCCGTCTTATACGATGGTTATATAACGATGCTATTGTCAGAGGAGTTGAACTGTTTGGCAACTCTGTGGTCATTTGGCTGTTTTGTGGATTGAGTGACCATCTGGGCTGATGATAATCTCCATCCATGTTGAGTTATTTTCCTCTGCTTATTGACAGCATGTATATCATTACAACCCTTCCTGAGATCTGATAGAAATTCATTCGAGAGTAATACTGGTTTATTAAAGGGAATATCGACCGAAAAAGTTTCCTTTTGTTTCATGCATTGATATGGTTCTTTTGGATGGCACCAGGATTATTGCCAGCCTGCTGAATGTCACATTAGCCTTGTTCTCCGCAAGGTTGACATGCTAAAAATGAACTTTCTGCAGAAGCCAACGATAACAATTTTCCACATTGTGATTTTGTAGGAATAACACTCTATTAGCAACCATAGCACTGGATCAGTCTTGTGTGCGTTTCTGAAACACTGCAGAAATTGTGCGGAAAAGTGTCTCTAAGACAACATAACATACAGCTGTACAACGGAAATAGCAACTTTACACGTGGCTGCATAATGTAGCATTGCTATTTTCTTATACAACGCAACTTATCGGCAAACAAGGAAGTAAGTTTCCACATTCATGGATTGTCCACCAGCGAGGGCACCGGCAGACACATTCGGCAACATTTCAGAGACACATAGAAGACCGCAAAGTATTATGGCTGCTCGTCAGACAGAGCGAGAGAGAGAGAGAGAGAGATCATGTTGAAAATCATGAATGGTTCCCTTGGAGACCATGTTCTCCCCAGCTTCAGGTGACATTCAGTATGCTGGTGCAGGTATCCGGTAAGGTGAGCTCAGGTATTGTCTTTGATGCATGCTCAATAATCCAGGTAAGAAAATCAAAGAAGGTTGAATCAGTTCATCTGGACACAATGTTTACTGACAGATACGTTTCATCACTCATCTTCAATCACAGACTGAAGAGGTCACTTAGATGAGTGATGACATGTATCCGTCAATAAATGTTGTATCCAGATGAACTGATTCAAACTTCTTTGAACTCGGGTATTATACAATACAAGACATTACCCTCATTAACCTCTAGAAGACGTGGGTTTGATGCCCTGCTTACTGCTTCTTCCTGTGAGAAGAAGTAGTATAAAGCTAGACCCAGGACAGGTATACAGATAAAAATATCCCCCACCGCCATGGCATCTTGCCATCACAAACTACAGGCTGCTGCCATTTATATCAAGCGGTTTTACTAATAACGTCCAAAATTAGCCCAAAACTGAGAGAGCCCTGAAGAAAAGCATCTGCTATGCACAAACAAACTCAGGCAACCCTTACAGCCAGCTGATAGACCGACTTGATAGTTATGCCACAAAACAGAGAGAGCAGTGTTCAACAGGACAGGAACGCCACTGTTTTACGGTTCAGGAGGTTGGTTGGTTGGTTTGGGGGCACAAAAAAAAAAACACGAAACAGGTGTGCACGCACACATTCACAAGCACCAACAAAGATTTCTCTCTCTGTGCAGTGACAGCATCTCTCCCTCCGAAACTTAAAAGAAGCCCAGATGAGCTGCGGCACAGGGGAAACTGCTGAAAGGCAGAGAGAAACGGAGGTAAGGCAGGAGAGGCACTTATCTGGACTTAAGCAGCGGAATGAATCACAAGTTAATAAACATACAAGAAATTACACAAACAAACAGGCAGCTGGGTGTGAATGGTCCTCTTGAGGCACAGTATGTCTACTTTCCAGTAAGAGGATGTTGACCTATTACTCAGCGAAGTTTACTTGAGCACAGAGGCCACTTTACTCGATTGGGCCTGTTATTGCGGCAGACACTGAGTAAGGAAAACCAAACACATGCAGCGGTCTTTGTGGCCCGAGCGTTAGCTGTGCCCATTCTGCTGCATGTGGTCTTCATATGTACAACAACAAAAAGGTAAAAAAAAAAAGAAAGGCAGCATGGTGGCCCAGTGGTTAGCACTGCTGCCTCACACCGAGAAGGTCCTGGGTTCGAACCCCAGGCCGTCCCAGCTCCTTTCTGTGTGGAGTTTGCGTGTTCTCCCCGTGTCTGCGTGGGCTTCCTCCGGGTGCTCCGGTTTCCTCCCACCATCAAAAAGACATGCATGTTAGGGTTAATACTCCTGCCTGTGCCCCTGAGCAAGGCAATGGGAAGAAGAACTGGAGCTGGACCCCGTGCACTGCGGCTGCCCACTGCTGCTATACAATAGGATGGCTTAAATGCAGAGAATAAATTCACTGTACCCTGTACAATAACAAAAATAAAGTGGCTTTTTTTCTTTCTAGAACAAAAATCATAATTTGAAATGAATGGGAGCTGTGTGTTAAAGCGAGGAAAAAAAAACAATGGACAAACAAAATCTCAGTTGGAAAGCCTCAAGATTGGGAGATTTGTCCTTGACCCTCAATGGATCAAACTAAAAGAGAAAAGTCCAATGCTTTCCTGATGAAAGCACAAAAAAAAAAAGTATGAAAGGGGAAAAAAAATCCTTCTAGTCAACAGCCATATGTGAATTGCTATTCGTGTAAAAGTATAACACGACTTCATGACATTAATCAAAAAGCCAAAAATACGGGTGCTCCTTCTCTGGAGGGCTGCGGTATTCCTGGAGTGAAGGCCCCTCCATGCATGCAATACACTGACCCCTATGTCGGACCCCTACGATGGGATGTGAGCCGTGTTTGTAGGAGGCCTCTCCTCTTATTAAAGTTATGGTCTGCGGCCCCAGCCCTGTTATGTAATTGTACCTTACTGATATGAGGTAATTCCCTCTTGGCCATGCACCACATTTCAGTCCTGCTTAAAAAGCATAACGTTGAAATAAACACTTTACAAATTTAATGGGTAGCCATTATCCAACTCCCCATGTAGAGTTTTAAAATATAATAGGATAGAAGAGGACAGAGAGATGGAGACAGATGGAGAGAGAAAGAGCAAGAGAGGAGGAGGAGGAGAAGAAGAAGAAGAAGGAGGAGGAGGTTAAAATCTGGAATTGTTTCACCCCATCTCTGGGGCTGGGGTTGGTTATTGTTACACAATTCGTTTCATTAGCAGTTTTCACCCCCTGCGTCGCACATACCGCTGACAGGAGCACGTTTTCTCACTTTGCAACACTTCTGTTACCCTGCCCAAAATCTCCTAACCCCCACCCGTCTCCATCAGGGTCGAATATCGTCACTGTCAGTCGAAAACCACAAATCTGCAGAGGAGCTAACTTCACAGGAAGTGGGGAAAAAATCATTACTATTTCATCGAACTGTAACAAACATTACATTTTCCCAAATATTTGGTTGATGTCATGAAAAGAAAATGGCCAAAAATTCACAGACGCGTCGTTATCGCCCATCATTGACGGACTGACATCCCAGTAGTCATGCGGGCGACAGGCCGCATGCCCATGCTCCCATTACCGTCCTCCACCATAAACACTGGCACTGTGGCGGACACTAGGGGCTATGCCTCTCACCCAGCAGGACTGTGAGCTGGGGGCGTGGTTTACGTTCCCGGGCTCGCCGGGGCAGGGTTGTTCTGGCTGCAGTTGGTTTTTTGGAGTTGAGGAATAAACATCAAACTCGCCTTGGTCTCCTGTGTTTTTCCTCATTCCTGCCACATTGGTGACATGTTTGGAGCAGAAGATGTGTGTGAATCCACTTCGGCCACGCCGCCCCAACTCTCTCAGCCGGCCGTTCTCGCCGCGGCTGTGAAGCTCCCAGAGTTCTGGCAGAGCGACCCGGCCTCGTGGTTCCAGCATGTCGAGGCGCTGTTCCACCTGCGTGGAATCTCCGCCGACGACTCCAGATACTATCTGGTTGTCGCTGCGCTGGATCAGCAGTCCACACGCCGGGCCATGCAGCTGTTGCGTGCCCCTCCGCAACACGGTAAATACGTCGCCCTCAAACATCTTCTGCTCCGGAGGTACAGCCTATCTGCCGCAGAGAGGGCAGATAGAATCCTTTCCCTATCCGGTTTGGACGACGGGACGGCTGTGGATCTCATGGACAATATGCTGTCGCTGCTAGGCTCAGACGAAGGTGGGTTCCTTTTCCCGCATGTTTTCCTGCGCCAGCTCCCATCTCCTGTGCGCGCAGCTTTGGCTAACTCCCCGTGTCTGGCCGCTGGTGACTGCCGAGGTTTGGCTGAGGAGGCCGATCGGGTCCTGCTGGCTACCAGACGGTTCTCTGTGCAGAGTGTGGCATCGGAGCCTCTGCAGCCGACATCGGAGGACGCGGACCCGGCAGTGGTGGCTGGAGTGACTGCCCGGAGACGGCGCGGGAGAGGCCTCTGTTTCTTCCACCAGCGGTTCGGCGGCAAGGCGAGGCGCTGCGTCCCTCCGTGCACGTTTGACACGGCGGGAAACTCCAGGGCCAGCGCTCAGTAGCAGCTGTGGGCGCTGGCGGACGTAGTGAGCTGCTCTTCATTAAGGACACGATGTCAGGAAGACGGTTTCTGGTGGACTGAGGCTCGCAAAAGAGCCTACTCCCTCCTGCTAAGACAGACAGGTCGGCCGAAGGCGGCGGCCCACAGTTAAGTGCAGCTAACGGTTCGTCCATTGCGACGTTTGGCACAAGGTTGGTGACTGTTTGCTTCCACGGGCGCCATTTTGAGTGGGACTTTGTAGTGGCCGCCATTACTGTTCCTATTATCGGCGCGGATTTTCTGTGTGCTAATGGTCTGCTGGTTGATGTTGCAAACCGCCGTTTAATTGATGCTGTGTCTTTCGCCACTGTTCCGTGCGAGACAAGGGGAGCCGGGCCGTTAACACACGCTAACTTTTTAGCATTAGGGGATGTTTTTCAGCGTTTGCTGGCGGATTTTCCATCGGTGACTACGCCTGCCTTTTCCACCGCGGTTACTAAACACGGGGTAGAACATTTCATTCCCATTCTGGAACCGCCAGTTTTTGCGCGCGCGCGGCGCCTCGACACGGTAAAATTGGCTACAGCCAAGGAGGAGTTCGCCATCATGGAGCATCTGGGTATAGTGAGGCGTTCCAACAGCCCGTGGGCCTCGCCGCTTCACATGGTGCCCAAGGCGGATGGGTCGTGGTGGCCTTGCGGCGATTTTCGCTGCCTGAACAACGTCACCGCCAAGGACCGCTATCCCATCCCACACATACAGGACTTTTCCATACGCCTGGCAGGTACCACTATTTTCTCTAAGGTGGACCTGGTGCGCGGCTATCATCAGGTTCCCGTGCGCGCAGAGGACGTGCCCAAGACCGCAGTGATCACCCCGTTTGGGCTTTTCGAATTCATGCGCATGCCTTTTGGCTTGAAGGGGGCAGCGCAAACCTTTCAGAGGCTGATGGACTCGGTGTTGCGTGACCTTGATTTCATGTTCGTTTATCTCGACGACATATTAGTGGCCAGTCCGTCAGCTGACGAGCACCTGGCGCACCTGAAACAGGTTTTCCGTCGTCTGGACGAACACGGCCTGATAGTCAACCCGGCCAAATGTCAGTTTGGACTGCCGGTGATTGACTTCTTGGGTCACCGCATTTCGCCGCAAGGCGCGGTCCCGTTGCCTTCTAAGGTGCAAGCGGTGGCGGAATTTCCCCGCCCGGTCTCTGTTAAGGCATTGCAGGAATTCTTGGGAATGGTGAATTTCTATAACCGTTTCCTCCCTCGCGCTGCCCACCTCCTTCAGCCACTTTACGAAGCCCTGCGGCTTAAAAAGGCTAACGACCCTGTCGACTGGACTCCCGAACGGGTCCAGGCCTTTGACGGAGCTAAGTGCGCCCTGGCTAACGCTGCCCTCCTCGCCCATCCCACGCCCACGGCGTCCATAGCTTTAACAACCGATGCGTCTGACATAGCCGTGGGGGCTGTGGTTGAACAGCGTGTGGCGAATGCGTGGCAGCCACTCGCATTTTTTAGCCGCAAACTGCGAGATAGCGAGCGCAAGTACAGCGTTTTTGAACGGGAGTTGCTGGCACTGCACCTTGCAACCCGGCATTTCCGCTTCCTGCTGGAGGGTTGCCCATTCACGGCTTATGTGGATCATAAGCCGCTGACTTTTGCCATGTCCAAGGTGACTGAGCCGTGGTCTGCTCGTCAACAGCGCCACCTAGCGGCGATCTCCGAGTTCACAACGGACATTCAGCATGTGGCCGGGAAGTCCAACCCTGTTGCTGATTGTCTGTCACGTGTGCTTGTGTGTCCTGTGCACCTCGGTGTGGATTTCTCCGCTATGGCTGCCGACCAGCCCAGTGACCCGGACGTCCTTGCCCTTAGGTCAACGCGTACCGGTCTCAAGCTAGAGGACGCTGTGATGCAGGAAGGCAGTCCTGCCCTCCTCTGCGATGTCTCCACCGGCTGTCCCCGCCCCGTTGTTCCAGTGGCCTGGCGCCGTCGAGTTTTCGATTCGATTCACTCCCTCTCGCACCCTGGAGTTCGGGCATCGGTGAAGTTGGTCGGTTCCTAGTTCGTCATGCCTGGCCTCCGCAAGGACGTCAAGGGGTGGGCAGCTGCATGTGTAGCGTGCCAGCGCGCTAAGGTCCACCAGCACACTAAATCGCCCCTCGAACCGTTTCCGATCCCGGCCAGACGTTTCGACCACGTGCATGTGGACCTGGTGGGCCCTCTACCTTCTTCACAGGGTTTTACGCACCTGCTCACAATGGTAGATCGGACCACCAGGTGGCCAGAGGCTGTCCCTCTATCCTCCACAACATCCTCGGATGTTGCACGCGCTTTTCTTTCCTCCTGGGTCGCCCGTTTCGGCACTCCGTCAGATATCACCTCAGACAGGGGCCCCCAGTTCGTGTCAGAGCTCTGGTCGGCACTTGCGCGATCCTTGGGTGTGCAGGTACACCGCACTACCGCATATCACCTTCAGGCTAACGGGTTGTGTGAACGTTTTCACCGGTTGCTCAAGGCAGCGCTGCGCGCTGCGCTCTCGGATGGTAACTGGGAGGATTGTTTACCTTGGGTTATGCTCGGGTTGCGTTCGGCTCCTAAGGAGGACCTCGACGCGTCACCCGCTGAGCTGGTGCTCGGTCAGCCACTCCGCGTCCCTGGGGAATTTTTGCCTGGGAGTTCCGCTCCTCGACCCCGTCCGGCCGTTTATCCTTTTTTGTCCGACAGCACTCGGGTTTCAGGCCCCGTTCACCACTGTTTTCCGCGGTCGTTCGTGCCTGCGGAGCTCATGTCGGCTCGTTTTGTTTTGGTACGGCATGATGCTCACCGCTCACCCCTCCAACCCCCATACGATGGCCCATTTCGGGTTCTTGAGACGGGTCCTAAGGGTTTTGTGCTAGATATGGGTGGGCGTAGGGAGCGCGTCACGCTTGATAGGCTTAATCCGGCGCACAGGGTGGCAGGCGAAGTTGTGTTTCCGGCCCAGGTTCCCCGTCGGGGTCGTCCTCCTTCCAGGACCCCGGCAGTGTCTTCACGGGTTCAGCATTCTGCTTCTCAGCCGGCTTTGGACTGTGTTTCACCTACTGTTTCGGCTGAGGGACGGCGCAGCCGTTATGGCAGGCTGCTTAAGCCTCCAGTGAGACACTAAGTTTCTTTCCAGGAGTCCCTTCTGGGTGTTCGGGGGGGGGGGGGGTTGTGTGGCGGACACTAGGGGCTATGCCTCTCACCCAGCAGGACTGTGAGCTGGGGGCGTGGTTTACGTTCCCGGGCTCGCCGGGGCAGGGTTGTTCCGGCTGCAGTTGGTTTTTTGGAGTTGAGGAATAAACATCAAACTCGCCTTGGTCTCATGTGTTTTTCCTCATTCCTGCCACAGCACTGGACTAAACTGGCAGTACTAAATGATGCAGAACCAAAATAAAATAAAAAACCTGTTACCGAACCTGAAAAATAACATATTGTCGTCTGCTGCACAACAAAGGTGTCTCACCACTTTCTGTCCCGACAACATTTTAATAGTGATAATAATAATTTAATATTAAAAAATAATAACTTAATAGTAATAATAATTTAATAGTGAATTTTTAATAAAATTTTAATTTCCGACCATCTTTTCATACCATCTCGAGGTGACAACCTTTCAGGATTGGCGCTGGAAGGGCATCAGATGTTTTAAAGACATGTTCAAAAACAACTGTTTTATGTCTTTCACTCAGCTCTCTGAGAATGAAAACTTACCCAGAACACACTTCTTTCGATATTTACAGGTCAGACAGTATATGCGTTCTATCTTGCTGTGCTTTCCTGAAAAACCTGACACTAACCCCGTCACCACATTTCTCTCTTTTGGCCCACTATCTATAAAGGTGAACTGTCAACATTATACAGAAGAATGTCCATGCTAACGTGTCCACCTCTAGACAGGATTCCTCTAGACAGGCATCCAGGTAGCGTGGCGGTCTATTCCGTTGCCTAACAACACGTGGATCGCCAGTTCGAATCCCCGTGTTACCTCCGGCTTGGTCGGGCGTCCCTACAGACACAATTGCCCATGTCTGTGGATGGGAAGCCAGATGTGGGTGTGTGTCCTGGTCACTGCACTAACGCCTCCTCTGGTTGGTCGAGGCGCCTGTTCGGCGGGGAGGGGGAACTGGGGGGAATAGCGTGATCCTCCCATGCGCTACGTCCCCCTGGCGAAACTCGTCACGTCAGGTGAAAAGAAGCGGCTGGCGACTCCACATGTATCAGAGGAGACATGTGATAGTCTGCAGCCCTCTCCGGATCGGCAGAGGGGGTGGAGCAGTGACCGGGACGGCTCAGAAGAGTTAGGTAATTGGACAGGCACAACTGACAGTTGGGGAAAAAAAGGTGGGGGAAATCCAAAGGGGGGGAAAAAAACCCAGCTTGGGAACACGATTTGGGACATGCACTATCTGATGACCAATGGGATTCCACTCTCACATCAAAACACAAATCCTCCGTGGAAGACACTGTCTAGTGCAATTTAAGGTGTTCCATAGGGCCCACACGTCTAAGGTCAAATTATCTAGCATCTGTCCTGATATCACCCCCACCTGCGACAAATGCACAAACAGTATTGCTGCCCTGATACACCTGTACTGGCTGTGCCCTCACTTAGGAAAATTCTGGAAAAATGTTTTTCACACTCTATCCAACATCTTAAAGCTGAACCTAGACCCAGACCCTCTGACTGCTTCATTTGGCACTGCTGATGGAGTGGCTCCTCATTTGACCTTCGCAGAGTGCCGCATGGTTACCTTTGCATCACTCTTGGCCAGACGAGCAGTTCTGCTCAGGCGGAGGGATGCTGCCCCGCCCACATTTAGTCAGTGGCTTCGAGGCGTAATGCCCCTGACATAAAAATAACACCTGACTCCATGGAACTCCTTGCCTCAAGTGAAGAAGTCTTGTTCATGAGCGAGGGTAGGATGGAGCAGGAGATTGACAGGCGGATTGGTGCAGCATCAGCAGTAATGTGGATGTTGTACCGGACTGTTGTGGCAAAGAGGGAGCTGAACCGGAAGGCAAAGCTCTCAATTTACCAGTCAATCTTCGTTCCAACCCACACCTATGGTCATGAGCTTTGGGTAGTGACCGAAAGGGTGAGATCACGGATACAAGTGACTGAAATGAGTTTCCTACATAGGGTTTCTGGGCTCAGCCTTAGAGACAGGGTGAGGAGCTTGGACAGCCGGAGGGAGCTCGGAGTAGAGCCGCTGCTCCTTCGTGTCGAAAGGAGCCAGTTGAGGTGGTTTGGGCATTTGATTAGGATGCCTCCTGGGCGCCTTCCTTTAGAGGTTTTCCGGGCACAGCCAACTGGAAGGAGACCCCGGGGTAGACCCAGAACTCGCTGGAGGGACTACATGTCCAATCTGGCCTGGGAAGAACACCTTGGGATCCCTCAGGAGGAGCTGGAGGGCGTTGCTGGGGAGAGGGACGTCTGGAGTGCCCTACTTAGCTTGCTGCCACCACGACCCGACCCCAGAGAAGTGGCTGATGATGAATGAATGAATGAATGAATGAATTAATTAATTAATCCATGGAAATAGCCGCAGCTTTACTTTTTCACTTATTGCTAAATATTGTGCCTTTAAATTACTCTGGACAATCAAAGGGGTGGGGGTGGGAGGGACGGGTTGTTTGATTTCATTGTACCACTATTATCAGTGTCATTGTTATTGTTTCCCTTTCTTTCTCTTCTTTTGATGTATACTTTATAACAATGTGGAACACATCTGCTCAAGCCTGATCATTCCTTTTGTAATAAAAATAGTTTGAAAAGAAGAAAATTTTAACAGTGTTTCTTATCTCAATAAGCATATTCATCAGGGCTTTGGCCCATCCTGTTTCTGAGAAGAAAAAAAAATCTTTGTAGCTCACAGTGCACAATAGATAGGCAACATAGAAACTACATTTAAAAAATATATATATTATTTTGTTTTTATTTTACTATTTATTGATCCCCGTGGGGAAATTCTTCCTCTGCATTTAACCCACCCTAGCTGTGTAGCTAGGAGCAGTGGGCAGATGCCGTGCAGCACCCGGGGACCAACTCCAGTTCTTCTTGCCATGCCTTGGTCAGGGGCACAGACAGGGGTATTAACCCTAACATGCATGTCTTTTTGACGGTGGGGGAAACCGGAGCACCCGGAGAAAACCCACCGCAGACACAGGGAGAACATGCGAACTCCACACAGAAAGGACCTGGGATGACCTCCCAAGGTTGGACAACCCCGGGGTTTGAACCTAGGACCTTCTTGCTGTGAGGCGACAGCGCTAACCACTGCGCCACCGTGCCGCCCATGGGTAAACTATTGCCAATTGTGACTGACAGCATTTACTAACTTGTCGATATGAATTTTGCCCTATCTGACAAACCCCGAATCTGGCACACATCTTGAACCTTTGTTTTGCACGAGACATCTTTATCCAGTTATGTACCCTGCATGGCACCAGTGGAGAGGAATACAATCACACACAAACACACACACACACACACGGAAACTATTGGATGAGAATGTGGAGAAAATCCTGGATTTATCTGCCTTTCACAACACCCATCCTCTGACCCAGGCTTATGTAACCCTATGGAAGGGAACTTGAGCCTCTTGTCGGGTTGTAGGGTGGAATGTGTGTATGTGTATGTGTGTGTGTGGGGGGGTTCTGACTGCCACAGACACATGTGGGATTTGCACAGGTAATTATCAAACCTACTAGAAGACGGTTGCAAAGTGGTATAAATGTATTGATCATATTTTCACTAATGCAACAGAGCTTTGCTTGATATCAATACCTATAGATTGCAAGGTCCATAATTTAGTTGCAGTTGTGATGAAATGCGCCCAAGGTCCACACTTGGACAGTAAGAAATGACGGGCATCCACTTTTAGATGGCACAAAATGATAGATTATGTTCACTATTGGATGACAGAGTGTCATTCACACTACAGCACAAATATGAGTAAATAATTTAATGCAAAGTAAATGATTAAAGGCATAATATGGTTAAAATAGATAAAGAATTATCTTAATCATTATACAAATACAGTTACGAAAGCAAACTGTAATTCACCCTATGCACCTCTCGGGGGGAATTCATGTCTCACACAGACTCCTGAAATCTAAACTCACATAAAATAACATTTTAACATAACATTAATTTTAATTTTAACATAAAATAACATTTAAAGGACAGTATTCCTTCCTGATAGAAACCTAGAAGGCCTATGTGGAGAACACACACTGTTAAGTCCGGACAGGCCTACTGCAGGTGGAGTCCACTCTGTTAGCTAGACGTGGTTAAAGGTGTCACGTCCCTTCTTGGCAATTACAACAAAAAATATTTATTCCTATATATATTATGAAAGATGAAGTTGAATCAAAATGTTCTATACTCTCTTAATTTGTTTTCTTTTTTCTTTTATAAAAAACACTTTCAGAAAGTTGTGTGTGTATGTCGGCCCTGTGATGGCATGGTGGCCTGTCCAGGGTGTCCCCCTGCCTGCCGCCCAATGACTGCTGGGATAGGCTCGAGCATCCCTGCAACCCAAAGAGCAGGATAAGCGGTTTGGATAATGGATGGATGGACTTCAGAAAGTCTGGCACCCACTTGATAGGGTTAGGATAGTCTCTTGCATTATGGTGTGTGTGTGTGTGTGTGTGTGTGTACCATGTTTAAGTATCCTAATGGGGACATTTGGTCCCCATTAGGATAGAAAAACCAGAAACCACTTAACTTGTGGGGCCATTTTATGGGGCCCCATAAGTAAAAGGGTCTATTTTAGGGTTAGGACTTGGTTTTAGGGTTAAGGTTAGGATTAGGGTTAGGTTAAGGTTAGGGTAAGGTTTAGGCATGTAGTTTGTGTGGTTAAGGTTAAGGGCTAGGAAATGAATGTAGTCAATGAGGGGGCCCCACAAGTATAGTTTTGTGAGTATGTGTGTGTGTGTGTGTGTGTGTGTGTGTGTGTGTGTGTGTGTGTGTGTGTGCATTCACAAAAAAAAGGCAATGATTCAGTATGATGAGATATGACACAAACTGACAGAATAAATAAATGAATAAATATGTAAAATCCCTCCCTAAACTCATAGCTAATGACAGAGCACACGGCTAGGATCCTGGAGGTATCATTCCTTGGGGCAATACATTTTTTTTTTAACTTCACCTTTGTGAAATATTTACAATGCAATTCCAAACCATATGTGTTGTGCAATAAAATGCTAGTGGCAGCTCTAATCAAACCACATCGTATGACAAACCTCCTGGCACACATTTCATTCCAACTCTCCCATCTTTCACTTCATAGTTGTATCTTGCTTTAAGAATACCGGATGGGGTGGGATTTTCCTGCCGCTTCATGTTGGCCAAGAGGGATGGTGGGGGCAAGGGTGGGGGCAGACAGGAATAGTTTGATGAGCATCATAATTTAATTTATGACTAACAGGAAATGGAAGATAACCAAAGGCGCTGAAACTAGGTGAGGCAAATGAACTTTATCCATCCATCACACATGCAGATAAAAAGACCCAGAGAGAGAGGGGGGGGGGGGTTAAATTGTAAAAAGAACAGAGAAAAGGAGGGCGTCAGCTGATACACCTAAAAGTTAAGGACCATTTACATGATCAATGGAGGGAGGGATAAAGGGGGGAGGAGGTTTGCCCCCCCACACACACACAGCCAGGCCTCTCTCTGCCGGACTACTTCGTAGCTTTACAGGAATTTACAAGTCAGTGATGTCATGTTCATAAAAACCAATTAAGTCGATTTCATACACGGTGAATAAATCCGTCACGACTGGCAAGCCGAATGGAACGGGCAGAACGGTCAAATGGACAGGATGCCTGAGTGATGACAGGGTTGTTGTGCACATTTGGATTACAGAAGTGTCCTTTTTTTTTTTAAAATAAATTTGGTTCCAAGAGCATACCGACAGAGAATCACTGATGATTATTCATGGACCACTGCAGGTGGAGACAATCTGTTCAGACTAGATGTCCTACATTTCTCACAAAGTAAAAATGTTAAAATGATGAGTAAGACTACTATGGTCTTTCAGTTTAACAACTGGCTTAGTTATTCACTGTGTTTACATGCAGTCAATAATCTGATTAAGATGAATAATTAAATAAGGTGACAGTTCGATTAAGGTGTCTACGTGTATTTAAAAAAATGTGATCTCTTCAATCATTTCAGTTTACAAGACTCCTTGGACAGCCCAATTATGGAAAGGCAGTTATGTTGTGTATGACCCCACTTCTGCTTCCAGTGTGGGAAGATGGCGGTGCAAATTCACATTTGCAGCAGCCTCACCCAGTACCGGTGTGGGAGGGTGGCGGCGCGAATTCACATTTGCAGCAGCCTCACCCAGTACCGGTGTGGGAGGGCGGCGGCGCGAATTCATGTTTGTGGCGGCCTCACCCAGTACCGTCTATGCAGTGTCTTTGTCCACGTCTGCATCTAACTTTGTCTTCATTTGATGGCTGGGAGAGCTGGTGCTGGATCGGCTGGGAGAGCTTGGTCTGCTGCGTCCTGTGGGCCCAGGGACCACGGCCCTGCCTGGAGCTGTGCCGAAGGGTTAACACTGAGGGGAGTCTGACAGGATGCGGAAGCGGGGCAAGCTAAGCTAACTGCTAGCCCATGCAGACTGGCAGTTCTGACAGTCATCCTGGTTGGTGTTCGTTCTCCTGGACAGTGATTTTTTTCTTTTTTCAAATTTAGATATATGTGTTAGTTTGGACATATGTGTTCTCGTAGTTCTTGGAAGTGTTTTTGTCTTTGTGTTGCGGTTCATGTGCGCAAGTGCATGAAAAGAAATGAAAAATAGAGCATCTCTGATTCTGATTCTTCCAACATTGTGTTTGACACTTTTCAGAAAATGTCTCAGATTTCTCTTTTTTACATCTGTCCAAAAAACTTCAGGATGTAAAGCTCCTTCACTTTAGTAAGTATGAAAATCATTTCAGTAATGCTCCTGAAACGATGCTGTTTACTGTCGCTCGCTTTGTTATCCTTTCCAGGTCAGGTGCCAGTAGGGGAATCCTAAACTTTTTGGTGCATGCGCACAAATTCTCCAAAAGAACTTCAATTCAGGTGCATTCAAAGCACAGCAATGATTGAATAATTAACAAGAAATCTAGCTCTGTTTGCATTATGCTTGAGTCAGTTTAGACCTTAATTTGATTAAGATGAAGTTTAAGTCCCGCAAATTTGATTTAGGACATGGCAGATTAAAATTGTTATTTACTGCTTAAAAATGGGGGGGGGGGGGTACGATAGTTAAGGATGTAAAGCAGGTCATCTGATAACTAGAGGGTTGCTGGTTCGATCCTCGGAACACCTCGGCAACAATATTGAGGTGCGCCTCAGCAAGACACCTCACCCCAAACTGCTCCCAATGAGCCGGTTGATATATATATATATATATATATATATATATATATATACACTACCGTTCAAAAGTTTGGGATCACCACAAATTTTGTGTTTTCCATGAAAAGTCACACTTATTCACCACCATATGTTGTGAAATGAATAGAAAATAGAGTCAAGACATTGACAAGGTTAGAAATAATGATTTGTATTTGAAATAAGATTTTTTTTACATCAAACTTTGCTTTCGTCAAAGAATCCTCCATTTGCAGCAATACAGCATTGCAGACCTTTGGCATTCTAGCTGTTAATTTGTTGAGGTAATCTGGAGAAATTGCACCCCACGCTTCCAGAAGCAGCTCCCACAAGTTGGATTGGTTGGATGGGCACTTCTTTGAGCAGATTGAGTTTCTGGAGCATCACATTTGTGGGGTCAATTAAACGCTCAAAATGGCCAGAAAAAGAGAACTTTCATCTGAAACTCGACAGTCTATTCTTGTTCTTAGAAATGAAGGCTATTCCATGCGAGAACTTGCTAAGAAATTGAAGATTTCCTACACCGGTGTGTACTACTCCCTTCAGAGGACAGCACAAACAGGCTTTAACCAGAGTAGAAAAAGAAGTGGGAGGCCGCGTTGCATAACTGAGCAAGAAGATAAGTACATTAGAGTCTCTAGTTTGAGAAACAGACGCCTCACAGGTCCCCAACTGGCATCTTCATTAAATAGTACCTGTTAGAGCCTGTTTGTGCTGTCCTCTGAAGGGAGTAGTACACACCGGTGTAGGAAATCTTCAATTTCTTAGCAATTTCTCGCATGGAATAGCCTTCATTTCTAAGAACAAGAATAGACTGTCGAGTTTCAGATGAAAGTTCTCTTTTTCTGGCCATTTTGAGCGTTTAATTGACCCCACAAATGTGATGCTCCAGAAACTCAATCTGCTCAAAGAAGTGCCCATCCAACCAATCCAACTTGTGGGAGCTGCTTCTGGAAGCGTGGGGTGCGATTTCTCCAGATTACCTCAACAAATTAACAGCTAGAATGCCAAAGGTCTGCAATGCTGTAATTGCTGCAAATGGAGGATTCTTTGACGAAAGCAAAGTTTGATGTAAAAAAAATCTTATTTCAAATACAAATCATTATTTCTAACCTTGTCAATGTCTTGACTCTATTTTCTATTCATTTCACAACATATGGTGGTGAATAAGTGTGACTTTTCATGGAAAACACGAAATTGTTTGGGTGATCCCAAACTTTTGAACGGTAGTGTATATATATATATATATATATATATATATATATATATGCATATATGCAGTCCATTTTGACATGAAAAAGTCCTCGTTTGGACACACCATTATAACATGTGCTGAAGAATTGCAGTTTTGAAGCAGGGAATTTTTGTGTCTACGGTGAACAACCATGTGAAAAGGTGATTTCAAAATGGTCTTTTTTCCACCAGTTTTATTGTACTGAAGACCAGAGAGATGGCAGATTAGAAATCCGATAAAAATGAGACAAGGGACGCCTAGAAAATGTTGTCTCACCTCACAGAGTTAGCCTTGCTCCCTTCTGCTTTCATGAAGACCTTCAAGTGATCAGCTGGGGCACGCACATACATCTTCAATCTGAAACACAAATTCACACCGACACAAAAGTCAGCGGCGTAACACCATTCTAACTTGAACAAGAAGAGGGAGAAATGATTAGGTTATGTTGACTCATTTTCAAGAAGGCAGTGGAAAATACAAAGAATACATTGAGGGTAAAACGTGCAGAGCCCTAAATGTACAGCTGTCAACTGACATGATACACAGGACACACAACTCTGAGCTAGCCAGCAGTCTATTTGGCACACTTATGGCTCCAATTCTCAGTGCTTCCTTTCGATCCATTGTGGTTTTAACATTTATCTGTTTACAGCTTTGGCCACAAGGAGTAACTTAGCTGTACATCACTGGAGATCCGTGCCACTGGGAATTCTGCTACCAAACAGCGTGGCTTCATCGAGAACCAGAGCTGCACGTTTGAGGAAACTGTAGCCAGGGATGTGAAATACAAAACAAAGAGCTAATTGAGAAAAAATCCGAGGCAACTGTTAAAAAAAACAAATTGTGGGAATAAGGGAAAAGCTGTAAAGACAACACTAGAATGTCCTGTGGTGCTGAGACTGAACTGAGCTCATTCATTTCAGAGATCTGTATAGAAAAGTCCCTTGAATATGAAGCTGTACTTCCCCTGGATTAAATTTCCCTTCTTGTCAGAGATAAAAGACGCCTAATGAAAAATTTAGAAGGTCAGTTCTTTTTTCAAGTCAATTTTATTTTTAAAGTCCAACATCACAAATTAAAAATTTGCCTCAGGGGGCTTTACAGCAATACAACATCCTGTCCTTAGACCCTCACATCGAATAAAGAACAACTCCCTTAAAAAAAAAAACTTTAACAGAGAAAAAATAGGAAGAAACATCAGGGACAGTAACAAAGGAGGGATCCCTCTCCCAAGACGGACAGACGTGCAATGGATGTTGTGTGTACGGAATAGAAAACAATTTACATACCATACTAAAAGAGGATAACAGAATTATAATGGATTTATAAGATATAGAAATAATGTGATGAGGAGGATGCCAAGCAGCGTCCAGGAGGTGGCCACCATCACCAAGGAGACCTGGCAGGAGGACAGACTACATGTGCACACAGGGATGGACTCACATCATACCATTCATATACATGGGAGAAGAAAAAGGAGAAGACATCATTCAAAGAGTGAGAAAAGACGTGAGAGAGAGCAGAACAGTTGCAATAATCTTTAATCTATAATCTTGTTGGCAGAGCAGTGCTTGGTAAATTCAAGTGAGATAGAAACCGACCTGCCATGCAGTACAGGTCGTGAAGTACAGGTCGTGAAGTACTCAATTTAAAGGCAACTAATTGTATATTAAAGCAAATCAATAAATTTTAAGTTTTGATTTAAAGGACTGATTGTCTGATGGAAGCGGGCAAGTTATTCTATAAGAACAGGGCTTGATAGGAACAGGCCCTGCCATCAGCTGACTTTTTTTTTAACTTTGGGTACACTCTGTATTTTGAGAGCAGAGAGCTCAAGATAGAATATACAGTTTAAGGAGATCAGACAGGTATGATGGGGCAAGCCCATTTACGATTTTATAAGTTAGCAGAAGCATCTTGAACTCTGATCTAACATGGATCAAAAGCCATTGAAGGGAGGCAGGAATTCGTTTAATATGGTCAACTTTTCTTGTTTTAGTTAAGATTCTAGCTACAGCATTTTGAACCATCTAGCTACAGCAATTTAAACCAGTTGAAGACTTAATACTAGCACGTGGCAGACCTGATAACAGAACATTCAAGTCTGGATCATGTCTGTATGAAACAAATGCATGTATTAAGAGTCTCTGTGTCAGCCATGGACAGGAAAGGCCAAATTTTAACTATGCTACACAAGTGAAAAAAGGCAGTCTTGGTGATTTCTTGAGTGTGCTTATCAAAGGAAAAGCTGGGATCAAACGTAACACCAAGATTTTTGGCTGCCACACTTTTTTAAATCATTTGTCAAGTGTTACTGTTACTTGATCAAAGTATTGTCTATGTCTAGCAGGGCCAATGACCAGCATCTGTTTTATCCGAATTTAAAAGCAGGAAATTTAGTGACATCCAATTGTTCACAGCAGTCAAACAGTCTTCTAAATTAGTAATTTGAGTATGATCATGAGCCCTTATAGGAACATACAGCCGAGTATCGTTCTCATAGCAATGGAAATTTATATTCCATGACCGTATATAATTTCACCAAGAGGTGAAATACAAGGAGAGAAAAATTAGAAGGCCAAGAACTGAGCCCTGAGGTACACCATATTTATCAGATAATTTCAATGTAATATTATTATAGCTGACAAACTGTGTTCTTTCGGATAAGTAGGACTTAAGCCAAGAGAGAGCAAGGCCAGAGACACTAAAATTACAATTCATTCTATCTAATAGTATAGAGTGAGTAATTGTGTCAGAGGCTGCACTGAGGTCCATTAATAGAAGCGTAGAGGTGGAATCAGAGTCCATAACAGGTAGATAATTTACCACTCTGGCCAGAGCAGTTTCAGTGGTGTGAAAGGCCCTGAAAGCCAACTGAAAACATTAATATAGATAGTTTTCTTCTTTATGGGTCCAAAGCTGTTTATACACAACACTCTCTAGTACTTTAGAAAAGAATGAAAGATTAGGGACTGGTCAATAGTTATTAA
Organism: Lampris incognitus; assembly: GCF_029633865.1. NCBI lineage: Eukaryota > Metazoa > Chordata > Actinopteri > Lampriformes > Lampridae > Lampris > Lampris incognitus. The sequence continues at coordinate 65,024,062 of NC_079213.1, read as the reverse complement.
GAGACCCTGGATTGGGGTGCAGTTTCTTAATTAGAGGTTTGACTGCAGCTGTCTTAAAAACTGTTGGGAACAATGCCAGTAGTACACGATAAATTAACCATGTCCAGCATTGTAGGTCCCAGAAAAGGCCAGAGGTTTTTAAAAGGTTTTGCTGGTAAAGGGTCAAATATGCAATTAGTTGGTTTAGAAGCTGACACAAGCTTAGTCAATGTATCAAGATAGTCTCAAAAGCTGTAATAACAGGGACTATCAGTGACTCATTGTATAGATATGAATTTATGCAACAACTTTACACATCAAAGCAACAACTATACACATCATCTGTTCAGTTTCCCTCGTAAAAAAACATTCTCCCTCAGGGAATTCTGAGTTCTCTCACTGGGAGCTCTCATTTCATCTGCGTTTAAGTTGTGAGCTGTCATCAGAAACCTTGTAGTGTGTGTATGTGTGTGTGTGTGTGTGTGTGAAAAGCCATGTGGGACTCAGGTGGTGTATTCAACAATGATGGCACATTAGTAACAGCGTAGGAAAAGGAATCAGCAAAAAGGCCTCTTGAACAGACCATCTTCACTGATTTGCAGAGAAAAATCCTTTTTTTCTGCAGATCAGACAAACAAGCAAACAAGCACAAACAAACAAAACTGTATAGAAAGTGGACTGCTGACGTCTCAGTAGACTAGCAAGTACCTATGTACATGGAATGTGGTGTGCTAAAGTTGAGTTTATTTTTGATCCAGCAAAATTATGCTCGACTTTTGAGAAACACAGAAAGTTGAATCAGTTCATCTGGACACAATGTTTATTGAGAAAGAAATGTTTCATCATCCATCTAAGTCAGGGGTCCCCAACCACCGGGCCACGGACCGGCACCGGGCCGCAAAGCATTTGCTACTGGGCCACAAGGAAACGATATACAATATTCAAATAAAAGCCCGGTCCAGCCATATAAAATGCTAGAGGGCTTTTAATTTGAAACGGATACCTGAAATGTGTACGATGATGTAATTTTATCACTCATTTACGTGGCGTTCGGCAGACCAATGGTAACTAACTTCATAACTCAGAGATGTACTCAGTCAACTCGCCACTAGCAGCTAGTTAGCTACCATGAGTACTGGTAAAAACAAAAGCCGCTTGAGAGTCTCTTCGGAAGAGGTAGGGGAGATAAAAGGTCTAATGACAATGATAACGCAGAGACAGCAGAGGCCGAGACAGCAAAAAAAAAAAAAAAGAAGAGGAAAAAAAAAAGAAAAAAAACTTCCTTCAGTAGGAAATACGACGAGTTGTATCTAAAATACGGCTTTACTACGACCGGTGACTCGCATGCTCCGAGCCCCCTTTGTGTGATATGTGGAGACAAGGTGTCTACTGAGGCAATGAAGCCTCGAAACTGCTTCAGCACCTTGAGTCCAAGCACCCTGCACTTAAAGACAAACGCGTGGAGTTCTTTGAGTGAAAACAATGCCAGCAAGCGGGACAGAAGCAAGTGCTGAGAGCCACCACCTCTACAAATGATGCTGTCCTGACAGCATCGTACTTAGTGGCTAGTCACATTGTTAAGGCTGAGAAGCCTTTCACTATCGGCGAAGAATTGATTCTGTTTGCTGCCAAGGACATGTGCTGCAAACTGTTGGGGGAAGCTGCAGCTAACGAGGTGGCAAAGGTTCCTCTTTCAGCTACCACAGTTTCAAAGAAAATTGATGAAATAGTGGAGGACATAGAAGCACAGTTGTTGGAGCAGCTTAATGAGTCATCATGGTATGCTAGCCAGGTCGATGAGTCTACCGATGACGACAACAAGGCAATACTGCTAGTTTATTTGTGATATATATTTCAGGACGATGTGCATGAGGATATGTTGTGTGCTCTGTCACTGCCAATTACCACTGGGGCAGAACTGTTCAAGTCTTTAGATGATTACATGTCAGGCAAACTGGATTGGTCATTCTGTGTTGGAATATGCACAGATGGGGCCGCAGCTATGACCAGACAGCTGTCTGGTTTCACTACTCGAGTCAAAAAGGTTGCTCCTGAATGCCAGTCTACACACTGTGTGATACAGAGAAATGCTGGCAAGCCAAATAATGTCACCTGATCTGAAGTGTATTGAGTGATGTATTAAAATTATCAATCACATCAAAGCACGTGCCCTTAACTCACATCTGTTTGAGCAGCTTTGCGAGGAAATGGACGCAGAGCAGACGCCCTCTCTTACACACTGAAGTCAGGTGGTTATCAAGGGGGACACCCCTGGCCAGGGTTTTTGAGTTAAGAGAGCCACCACAGAGATTTCTCTCCGAAAAAAAAATCCCCACTGACAGCACACTTCAGTGACGAGGAGTGGATAACAGAACTCGCTTATCTATGTAACATCTTCAACCTCCTCAATGGAGGGGAGAATGACAACTACCTTCAAGTTGGCAGATAAAGTGTCTGCACTCAAAGCCAAACTGGAACTGTGGGGACGGTGAGTGGACAGGGGCATATTTGACATGTTCCAAACACTAGCTGGGATTTTGGGAGAGACTGAGGCTGCACCATTCTTCTCCCAGCTGGTGTGCGATCACCTGGCTTCGTTGTCGACAGAATTTGAGTGTTACTTCTCAACCTCAGATGACCCAAGAAATGTAAAGGAATGGATCAGTGACTCATTTGTGATTGTTCCCCAGTGAATCGTTCATGTCAGCGCAGGAAGAAGATCAACTCCTCAAGCTTGCAAATAATGGTGGGCTGAGAAGTATGTTTGACGTAACATCTTTGCCGACATTCTGGATCAAAGTCAAGGCTGAATATCCTGAGATAGCCACGGAAGAACTGAAAACTTTGCTTCCATTTCCAACATCATATCTCAGTAAAGTGGTTTTTGTAATGAACGTAACGAAAACAAAATTGCGGAATAGACTGGACATAAGAAACACTCTTCGGGTGTCGCTGTCTCCCATCACCCCTCGATTGGACCGTCTTGCTGCAGGGAAACAAGCCCGGGGCTCCCACTGATTCAGTGATATTGGTGAGTTGCAATGTTGGTATGTTATGTTAATGTGAGGAAAATATGCATTTTGTGTTTAATATCCAAACGTTACTTTAAATGTTATACTACTGACCTACCTATAAGCCTAACCTATATTCCGGTCGTTATTAACCCACACCTGTCCCTCCCCTTGGCCGCCAGAACATTGTCAATATTAAACCAGTCCGTGGTGCAAAAAAGGTTGGGGACGCCTGATCTAAGTGACTTCTTTAGTCTCTACTGACTGCAGGTATCCCAACCCTTATAAACAATAGTGACATAACGACTGAAAACAACAATCGGTTTCATATGCAAATTGCCGTGACCATTAACTAGAGTTTCAATGACAATGTGTACGATGGACTATAGGCACACTCTCTTCCGCATTCCGATTCAGCCAGCTCGATAATTTCTGGGCAGCGCCGGAAGTGATACGGACACCTGACAACAACAGTGAAGCAATGGCGTTTTTCACTCGGTCTCCAAGGTCTACCCAAACTCACGGTTAATAGCGTTAAGTCGCACTATCCAAGAAGCATGCCATACGTCAGTTAACAAAAAGGAGAAGGGCTTCAAACTTTACGTTTCAAGCTACATCCACAATTACGATGGTAAGATTCGGATGTGTAATGTTAGCATCTAGCATGTTTTTGGACTAGCCAATGCTAGCATAGTGATAAGTTACTGCTAATGTTATGTTTCTGTGTGTCAGTCACTATTACAATTTTCCTAACGTCGTTGTCAATTTCAGTTTCAAACAAGGATTCTAGGAGAACTAACCTTTAGGGCTGAGTGCTGTAAATCTATGAGGAAAAGCCTCACAGTTTGAGTGTAAGGGAAAGTTATCCTGCAGGTTCAGTGCAGACTGGTTCACGAGACAGGTTCCTGTTCATCAAATCAATAAAGATTCTCTGAATCATATCACTGCTATGACTCCAATACTGTTAAAGGCTACATTAAATATATATTTCATATGATAGCCCATACATAACCTAAGTGTGTAAAAATGTGTAAAAGTAATAGGATTCACAGAAACTAGATTGCGTTGTGAGTTCTGTCACTTCTTTTACACATGTTCTGTGTTCCCTATTATTTTAAATGAGTAAAGTGAGACTAGTAATGATTTGGCTAAAAGTTTTGATTTACACATTAGTGCATATCAACTGTGGGGTTTTTTTTGGTTCATTTTTTCTCATTCATATAGTCAATTCATACATCATTCATATTTTTCTCACTGTACTCATGTATTCTCCTTTATCTACTTTTAGGACTTATGTGAAGATCTGATGATGTTTTAGGTCACATATTTATGCAGAAATATAGAAAACTCTAAGGGTTTCACAAACTTTCAAGCGCCACTGTATGTGTATTTTCACAGATTGTACTTGGTGATTCCCATCCTGTGCTGCTACAAAGCTGCCAGTCTAGCTGTGTGGCAGGTACACCTTTATGCAACCATGTGGCAGCACTTCTTTACCAGAGTGCACATTATTCCCAGCTGAAGATCACCTCTGTTCCCCCAACACACAGCTGCACGGAAACTGAACAGAAGTGGCATAAACCAAGAACCATGGTAACTAACTTTCTTAACATGGTACTTTTATTTTATTAATGGATTTTTTTTGTTTTTTGAAAACTTGGTTTTGTTTAAATGCAGGGTGTTAGACCTGGTCTGGTGAATGACATGGTGATTCTTTCAGACAGACCTTGGGAAAGGATACTGGTAGAAGGCCATCAGGTTATATCCATCCATTATCCGAACTGCTTATCCTGCTCTCAGGGTTGTGGAGATGCTGGAGCCTATCCCAGCAGTCACTGGACAGCAGGCAGGGAGACACCCACCAGGCCATCAACACAGGGCTGATGCACACACACATACACACATTCATACCAAGGGACAATTTAGTAATGCCGATTCATCTGACCAGCATGTCTTTGGACTGTGTGTGTGTGTGTGGGGGTGGGGGGGGGGGGACCAGTGTACCTGGAGGAAACTCACGCAGACATGGGGAGAACATGCAAACTCCACACAGAGGACAACCCGGGACGACCCCCAAAGTTAGACTACCCCTGGGCTCAAACTCAGGACCTTTTTGCTGTGAGGCGACAGCACTAACCACTGCACCACAGTGCCACCCAAGGTTGTTATTATTACTATTATTATTATTAAAGTATATTTTTTGTAGTAACCTTATCAGTAAGATATCAGATAAAGTAATCACCTGCTACATTATAGGATAGATTTTATTTGAGCATTTATTGGTAATATTCATACTGTCAGCAAGCAAGTCCAAACCTGATCTTTTCAGGCTTTTCACACAAATAAGGTCTTTCTACTACTCCTTGAATACAAATAAGGTATTTCTTTATTCTCAGGTGTTTCATTTGAATTTTATGCTTTAGCTTAGTTTATGCAAACAATGAGTTCATCTTTTTGAGTGAGAATGAGTCATCTTTTTTATTTGTCTTTTTCATAGGAGCAACTTGTATAAGGGAGTCAGTTCACCTCTGCCTGAACTTTCCATGCTCAGGGTGGATGAGGTCTACAGTGACCTTTCTAGTGATGTGACTCCTCTCATATTGCCATAGCCAATAATGTGCCTCTGGCAGAATTTAAGTTCGGTAAAGTGCAAGAAGGAAGTGTGTTGTACTATCACTTGCCAACAAAGACAGTGCCGAAAACCCATCCACACTCAGATGCCCCTTTTCCCCCACAGCTGCCACTTTCTGGTTACAGGCTAGGACCCTCTACCTGTTCCTTGTCTACTCTGAGCATCAGCAGCTCTACATGATGTCCCTGGCAACATCACTCGAGACAACTCAAAAAATGTGAGAACAGCACAAAACAGCAGAATCCCTGTGTATAATGGCACCAACTAAGGCGGTCTCGTGTCACCTCCACCAAATTCAGTGAGGTCTGTCACACCTGGGGACAGACCTCTGATGAAAATGGGGTCCTCCCTATAGTCCCCGGGTCCTATAGTCCCCGGGTCCTATGTTCCCCGCTTTGTATGAGACCGGGGAATATCGGACCTTTTTGTATACAGAGGGCCCTATATTCCCCACTTTTCCCCAAAAGGGTCCTATGTTCCCCGTTTTGTATGTGCAGGGGAACATAGGACCTTTCTTTATAAAAAGGGTCCCATGTTCCCCTAGGGCACCCGGGGAACATAGGACCCTTTTTATAAAGAAAGGTCCTATGTTCCCCGGTCAGCAGGTTTGACGCTGTTTGGCGCAAAAAGTGCATTTTCAATAATGCATTATTTAGGGCAGATTATTAAGAAGACAATGAATCATACGATTTCTATTTTTATATCACAAAAACGAATTCACAAAGTCCAGGTTGGCTAAAGTATGTGGAAACTTTCGACACTAAACCAATTTCAACTTATTAGGCTATAGCCTATATTTGGGCGCATAACCCACCCCGGTAGTTCTCTGATATTTATGCGTGAAATGTGTCACTTATCGAGGAAAATGCGCCTCGCCGAGTAGGTGAGCTGGCTCGTCTGTGTCTGAATGTAATATAGTAAGCCTATGCTCCTTGGGCAATTGTACCCGGGCGTAGCTCAGTCGGTAGAGCTCTCGCCTATGGATCGCAAGGTTGTGAGTTCGATCCCGGGTGCCGCCAACTCAGCGTATGAGTAGCACATTGTGCGAGAAGTGCTGGGAGCTCAGGATAGGTGTTGTGTTCCGTCCTCAGCAGTCCATCTCCCAGAGGTCTAGCACATTGTACAAGGGATAGACTCCAGCGTAAACTGGCTGATACCAACACTAGGCCAGTTCCGACATACTTCTTCTATGTTCGCTAGAAAGCCATCGTTCCCATCCTAACCACACCAGCTTATTGGGAAAAGCATCTGACAGATATTAGATAGAAACCATCTGCTCAGTAAGGCCCTTTAAGCATCATAATTGTAATGATAATAATAATAATAATAATAACATAATAATAATGACAATAATAATAATAATAATAATAGCCTAATAATAATAATAATAATAATGATGATGATGATGATGATAATAATAACAATATAGCCTTATATTAGAAATGCTAAAAATTGGATAATTGAAATATTTATAATTATAAAGTAGGCTAATATAGCATGGTAATAACAAAATAATAACAATATCTGCCTGGTCTCTTAAGATTCTAAGATGCTGTATGCTACAGAAATAACGGGACATAGGCCTAGGCTAATGAATACGCCTTTTTGACAAAATATGAATGAAAGGCTAATCAACAACGCTAAAGCTGAATCAGAAAACACATATTGCTCGAAATTTTTTTTATAAATAGCCAAATGCACACATGATTTCGAGTTTGGAAATATTTATAACTTGTTGTGGATGTGTGGTCATCTGCACGCAAGTTTCCTGGCGTTCTAAACCACATGATCAAAATTCACCAATGTCTAAACCGCCCGCCAACTTGCAACAATTTGCAACAATCGGTTGTTATCGGTGATAACTCGTGGACTCACTGTCATGTGCTTACTAGCCTACAAGAAGACAAACAATGGCGATAGTTATGGATGGTGATCGAGGGGGCAAAGTGTTGGTACATGAGAACTTCAGATATCAGAAGCACCGCACCAATCAAGACACCATTAGATGGAGGTGCTGGAGGTGGAACTGTAGAGTGCCACTGATCACAAATAGATTTGAAGTGGAGGATGTGGATGCTAACATTATTGTGCACGATGTTGGGGAACACGTGCATCCCCCTGATGGAGAAATGGTGCACCGTGCAGAATTCCGACAGGGGGTGATTGCAGAAGTTGCGAGGGAGCCAACAGTCCCAATCAGAAGGATCTATAATGCGCAAAGGGTCCTGCAGCATCGGCAACGTCAAATCCAAGGTGGTGGCGACAGACCACCACCACAAGGATTCCAGTCTGTAAGGACTGTTATGGCCAGAGCACGCGCAGCAGTCACGCCCCCGATTCCAGCTACACTTGAGGATGTCGTCATCGAAGGTGCATGGGCTGAAACATGGGACAGGGAACAGTTCCTCCTGCACCAAGACAACGAGTGGGCTATCGCTGTGTTTGCCACAGAGGGAAACATCAGGAAGCTGCGAGGCTGTGGAACCATATATATGGATGCAACGTTCAGAACGTGCCCCCGCCCCTTCAGCCAAGTTTTTACAGTACTTGGAAACACGCATGGCTTCGTTATCCCTCTTGTGCATACGCTGATGGGCCAGCGCACAATTGGGCACTACCGGCAGGTGCTCGATTGCATCAAACGGGAAACCAGGAGGATTACGCAGCACCACTGGGCACCTCAAAAGGTCATATGCGACTTTGAACAGGCGCTTATCAATGCGCTGGAAACAGAACTTCCAAGGGCACCAGTGAGTGGATGCTACTTCCATTTCAGTCAAGCCCTGTGGAAGAGGGTGCAAAGACTTGGACTGACTACTGCATTCCGGGATGACCTTCAGTTGGCAGCAGTCATCCGCAAGGTGATGGCACTCGGCCACCTACCACTGGACACAGTTCAAGGCAACTTCGCCCTGCTCGTTCACCACCCAGACACGAGGCGCGTCCAGCGGGACCATCCAGAGCTGCATGACTTCCTGCAGTATGTCGGGAACACATACATCCATGATGGAGCCCTCTTCCCACATCCAATGTGGAACGTCTATGCACGCAACATGGAGCAAAGGACCAACAACCACGTTGAGTGTAAGCGACTAAGACTTATTTTCTGATTTATTGAATAATCAGCGAACAGACTTTATTTTTTGATGTGTGGCCCATAACACGCTTAACATTTTCATGCGACACCACAGAAGTGTGCAGGCTATGATAACGTAGGCCAATTGTATGATTATGGTTGTGTAAATTAGGCTATACTGTTTTTAGTCGATTATTTGTATCATTATTTAAAAAAATAATATAGCATCGGTGTAGGACTCACAGTCAACCATTGCTTTGGATACTCTTAAAGCTTGATGAATCTACATTGTTTCCATCAATTAGCTGTGGAATTCACCATAGGCTATGTGTTTAACTTTCATTTTAAAAATCAGTTTAACACAATCCAGCATAATTTTTGGAGGTCTACATCACACAAAGGCCTACACTCCTAAAGCTGTATTATGCATTCATGTTTATCAAGCCACTGTCAACATGTTCAGCATATTCACATTTCTTTAACAGTTTACATGATTAACCTCTTGTTTTTGTTTTTGTAGCTTATCATCGCACTCTAAATGATGCGGTCCAAGTGCGCCACCCATCCCTTTGGATGTTTCTGCGCCACATTAAGGACCAGCAAACCCTGGCAGAGGAAAGGCTGGAGATGGCGGAGCGAGGAGATGCTCCCCCAAGGCGGGAGCCCAAGTGGAGGAGGTTGGAGGCCCGTCTCCTGCGGCTCAAGGGTCAACTGGATGCTGGTCACAGAGATTTGGAATCATATTGGAGGGCTGTAAGCCATCGCATTTTCAGATAGGCTGAGTAGAGGTTTTAGCCCCTCTTTGTTGAGTAGCCTAATGGGCTAGGACTACTCATTTTGCTTTTTTGAAGAAGAAAAAAGCCTTAACGTTAGGCTAGTTAGGCCTTGGAGATTTTTGTTTTAGACCATGTCTTTTCTGGGGGGCTTCTGCCATAGACCAACCCTTTTTCAGCCAAGCTTTTACTAGAAGCATTTTGTTATCAATAGCCTATTATCAGTGTTACTATTGATAGTATTATGCCTGTAATTGTTATTTATTATTAGGCCTCTTTTATAATTAGGCTATTATTATTATTATTATTAAAGAAGAACATCAAAGGATGTAAGGTAGCACTCACCAAATGAAAAAAAAAGACACAATTCTCTATTTTACCATTTCATTGTTTGGCATCAGTCAATAACTTGGCCGGGTGGTCTTCTTCAGAAACCTTAATGACTGATGCCAAACAATAAAATGGTGAAATAGAGGACTGCCTCTGTTATTTTTTTACCATTTGGTGAGTGTTACCTTACATCCTTTGATGTTCGTCTTTGATTCATGTTTTTGGTTTAGCACCTCCACAAGCCTTTAGTTTTTTGAGAAGCACATATTATTATTATTAGGCAATTAGCCTATTGTGTAAGGTAGGCAGCCCCCGTTGATGGATACTTTGTGCTGGTCCTAAATTCCCAAGTCCTGGTCTAAGTTCTCTGCCTAAAAAGTTCATCATTAAAGTCTTTTTGAAAGAAAGTCTGCCAAGTGATTTAATATGGAAAACGAACTGCAAAGTAACAAGAAAGTGGCTGAAGTGTCCAGTGCTGTGCAAATTGAACTCTGAGCGAAGGTGGAAATGGCTAGGTTATACTGGTAGGCGGGCCTACTGCAAGACAAACTTGCGTTGATTGCCGACTGTCCATGCTGAGCCGGAGAGCCAACTAACTAGGCCTACTGCAGTAAATATTGGTAAGAAATAACAATAAAGCAAATTACAGCCTCCCCTAGGCCGAATTTGGATATGCACTCAAGGTGGCCTGCGATATACAACAGCCAACAATGGTAATACGGCCTAATTTAATCAGCGGAGGAATATATTGTCGTAGCCTACATCTCAGCCATGACCCCAGTTTTTATTATTTTGGACCTGTTAAGGAAATAATTTGCAAAAAGGGCTCTAAGTTCCCCGGTTTGTTCCTCGATTGGCAATAGCGGGGAATACAGGACCCTTTATTTGGAAAAAGGTCCTATGTTCCCCTGGAAACAGCGGGGAATATAGGACCCTTTTTCCAAAAGAGGGTTCTATGTTCCCCGGTGTCTATTGCAACGGGGATTATAGGACCTTTTTAGGGGAAAACGGGGAATATGGGACCCTTTTTTTTCGAAAGGGTCCTATAGGACCCGGGGACTATAGGCACGGCCCCATGAAAATCTGGCAAAAAGGCTTCTGAGACCCAGCCATCAGACTGCAGACATGAGGAGAGGGCTGGACATGGAACCTGCAGAAGTAGTAGAGTACTGCAGAGCAAGGGAGGTCAATCAATGTCCTTGTGAGTTCCTTATCCACCCTGACACACCTTGGATGGGGTCATCACCTGCTGGCATAGTGTATGATCCAAAGGGGCAGCCAGAGTTTGGCTTTATTGAAATTAAATGTACAAATGTTTCAAGTAATGTAGCCTGCCCATACATTAAGATCAGTGAGGGCACACATACATTAAGGAAATCCCATCTACACTTTTGGCAGATCCAGGGTCAGCTGTTAATTTCTGGACTTGAATGGTGTGACTTTGTTGATGTTTACCGTAAACCAACACATACTGATCAGTACTTGGTTTGACTCTCATCATCCACTGGAGCACAAACTAGGAGTCATCATGATGCTGTACCACTGAGTTGACAACGTCCCCACCAACAGAGCAGCCAGGGAAGGGGAGAAATCCCACATTAAACAGGCCCTGGGTAAGTGTGGTTATCCTAACTCGGTCTTTGTCAAAGCCAGGAAGATGCCCAAACAGTGCACCAGCCAACTGAAGAGAGGAGAAGGACAATAGCTGCCTAGGCATAAACCAGTGGTGATTCCGTATGTGGCAGAAGTGGCGGAAAAGTTGAGACACGTTGTTACGGCCCTAGTGCCGTGTGTTGTGTCTGTGTGTAATTTGCCCCTCCAGGTAATGCTCCGCCTCCTGTGGAGCTGCTGGTTGAGCCCAGGTGATTCCAATCCCTCATCCCAGGGAGGGATATAGTAACTTGGAGAGAGACGCCCAGCAGTGCCAAAGGGCCATTGTTGGCAGCCAGAGAGAGAACGCTTGTGTTTGTAGACAACACTCCTTGAGAAGCAGGGTGAAACCTGTATTAATGCCTTGAGAAGGAGGGTGAAACGTGCTGTTGTTTTTGTTTCCTTTTTCAGTCAAATCTGAGTTTGTTTGTCACCTAAGCCTGGTTACTTAAACGCCACCGTCTTCAGTTGTCCTTCGTTGTGTATATATATATATATATATACACACTCACTGGCCACTTTATTTGGTAAACCTTGCTAGTACCGGGTTGGACCCCCTTTTGCCTTCAGAACTGCCTTAATCCTTCGTGGCATAGATTCAACAAGGTACTGGAAACATTCCTCAGAGAGTTTGGTCCATATTGACATGATAGCATCATGCAGTTGCTGCAGATTTGTCGGCTGCACATCCATGATGCAAATCTCCCGGTCCACCACATCCCAAAGGTGCTCTATTGGATTGAGATCTGGTGACTGTGGAGGCCATTTGAGTACAGTGAACTCATTGTCATGTTCAAGAAACCAGTCTGAGATGATTCGAGCTTTATGACATGGCGCGTTATCCTGCTGGAAGTAGCCATTAGAAGATGGGAACACTGTGGTCATAAAGGGATGGACATGGTCAGCAAAAATACTCAGGTAGGCTGTGGCGTTGACACGATGCTCAATTGGTACTAAGGGGCCCAAAGTGTGCCAAGAAAATATCCCCCACACCATTACACCACCACCAGCAGCCTGAACCGTTGATACAAGGCAGGATGGATCCATGCTTTCATGTTGTTGACGCCAAATTCTGACCCTACCACACGAATGTCGCAGCAGAAATCGAGACTCATCAGACCAGGCAACGTTTTTCCAATCTTCTATTGTCCAATTTTGGTGAGCCTGTGCGAATTGTAGCCTCAGTTTCCTGTTCTTAGCTGACAGGAGTGGCACCCGGTGTGGTCTTCTGCTGCTGTAGCCCATCTGCCTCAAGGTTCGACGTGTTGTGCGTTCAGAGATGCTCTTCTGCATACCTCGGTTGTAATGAGTGGTTATTTGAGTTACTGTTGCCTTTCCATCAGCTCGAACCAGTCTGGCCATTCTCCTCTGACCTCTGGCATCAACAAGGCATTTTCGCCCACAGAACTGCCGCTCACTGGATATTTTCTCTTTTTCGGACCATTCTCTGTAAACCCTAGAGATGGTTGTGCGTGAAAATCCCAGAAGATCAGCAGTTTCTGAAATACTCAGACCAGCCCGTCTGGCACCAACAACCATGCCACGTTCAAAGTCACTTAAATCACCTTTCTTCCCCATTCTGATGCTCGGTTTGAACTGCAGTAGATCGTCTTGACCATGTCTACATACCTAAATGCATTGAGTTGCTGCCATGTGATTGGCTGATTAGAAATTTGCGTTAACGAGCAGTTGGACAGGTGTGCCTAATAAAGTGGCCGGTGAGTGTATATATATTGGCTTAGGGTTAGTTTTGTTAATAAACCTGCTTGTTTTTACACTTGGTTCCATGTCCCACCTTTCTTATTCCCCCTGGATTCTTTTCTTTTTCTTTGTTACTTCCCCTCATCCCTTGGACCTTTAATGGGAAACGTAATACACATTTTCCAAACGCCACATCTCAGTTGCTTTCAAACCCCAAAACACGCTGCGCCAGAAGCTTGTCCACCCTAAGGATCGGGTCCCTTAGCACAAATAGAGCAACATAGTGTACGCTTTTAAGTGCCAGGAGGATTGCCTTGACTTGTACATTGGGGAAACTAAACAGACACTGGCCAAGACAATGGCACAATACAGGAGAGCTAACACGTCAGACCAGGACTCCGCAGTCTACACCCATCTACAGGCCTGTGGCCACTCTTTCAAGGATGGGGATGTGCACATCCTTGCTAGGGAGGAACACTGGTTTGAACAGGGAGTCAAAGAGACCATCTACAGTGCCTTGCAAAAGTATTCAACCCCCTTGAGAGTGATCACTAATTTCTGGATTATAAAAGATACTCACACATCTGTTCCATCCATCTATCCATTATGAAAGCTGCTTATCCTTAGTAGGGTTGTGGGATGCTGGAGCCTATCCCAGCAGTCATTGGGCGGTAAGCGGGGAAACACCCTGAACCGGCCGCCAGTCCATCACAGGGCATCTGTTCCTGAACAATATTATTTTTGTGAACCCATAAACTCTAACAGCATGTTCCCAAAGCCAAAATAAGTTATGTTTCGCTGACTTTTTGTAAATAAATAAAAACTAAAATATAGTGATTGCATAAGTATTCAGCCCCCACATACCAATACTTTGTAGAGTACCCTTTTGCTGCAATAACAGCCATGATTCTCTTGGGGTAAGTATGTATAAACTTTACACATTCTTCTGGAGTAATGTTTGCCCATTCTTCTAGGCAGAACTTGTACAGGTCTTGCAGGTTGGTGGGATGGCACCTCTGGGCTGCAATTTTCAGTCTGTGCCACAGATTTTCAATGAGGTTGAGGTCCGGACTTTGACTTGGCCACTCCAAAACCTTCACGTTTTTGCTGCCGAGCCATGCCACTGTTGCTTTAGCCTTGTGCTTAGGATCATTGTCCTGCTGGAAGGTGAACCTTCTCCCAAGTCTCAGTTTTATGGCAGACTGAAACAGGTGTTTTTCCAATATTTCCGTATTTAGCGCCATCCATTCTTCCCTCAATTTGAACAAGGTTCCCAGTGCCTGCAGATGAAAAGCAACCCCATAGCACTATGCTGCTGCTGTCATGCTGCACTGTAGGGAGGGTGTTTTTTTGGGCATTAGCAGTGTTAGGTTTGCGCCACACATAACGCTTTGAGTTTTGGCCAAAAAGCTCAACTTTCATCTCATCTGAACACAAAACCTTTACCCACATCCTAACTGGTGCAATTCTCATGCTTGGTAGCTGTACCAATCAAGACCTTGGCAAGACTTTCATTAAAACATTCAGTTGAGGTCGGTAGAAAAGTTTGTTCAGTTTGTCCAGTGGACAGTTGGAGGCTTAAAAGCTCTTCCCTGATGTATGTGATCAGTGAGTGGGTGCTGGAAACTAAACAAATAAATAAAAACAGAAAAAGTACAAGAGAGTGCACAACCGAGGCTACTGTCTGTGGTGCCAAATGGTGCATATACAGCACTTCGTAACATTGTTTTATAAAAGTGCTATATAATAAGTTATTATCATTATTATTACAGCCTATAGCATAGTTTATTTTTCTAAATATAAGGTTTATGTTTTAGTTAAGTATTACATAAAGCACTTTTACACTCAAGCAGCACTTAAAAGTTGGCAAGAGAGCCGTTCCAAAGACTTAACCAAAGAGAAAAACAAAAAAGCCTTGTAAAATAAGTTCTTTGGGTTTGCACTTAATCCAATACCTTGCTGATCCTCAAGAAATGCAAAGCGACCAGATGGAATAAAACAAAAAAACAAACCAAAAAAAATCCTTTTAGCATACTCTTCCACTAAGCTTTCATACCGTTCTCATGTGCAATAGTTTTAGCTTGGTCTGCAGAGGGGCAAGGAGGCTCTGTGAATTGCCAATGGAAATTAAACCATTTTGAGAGCTATATTTGTGCCCAAGTACATTCCCTGTCATGATTTACATTTAAACTGATTTAAGGCTAGTCTGCGGAAGAGGCATGATCATTACATACACTGCTGCCAAACTCAATTACAGGGTCTCTGGCCTGGCGTGCAGGCCACTATGGACCTGCTACAGGTCAGCATAACCATAAAGCTACAGCCACAGCTACAATATGTTTTCGAAGAGTGGGATGTTGAGTCAAACACATAAATCTGAAACACATAGAGCCAAACTGTTACTACACTGTAGCAATAGCTTCATATGTATACAACAGCAATGCCAATTTCAAGGTCTACAGCCCAACGACAGTTTCAGACAATGTGATGAGCTCCCTTGGAATATGTTCCCAGAACAATAAAATAGAATTACAGATGTAGGCAACTGCGTCAAACTCATGTTCATGTGTTGCGTAGTGTTAAATGTCACAGTATCTAGATTTAGGTAGCAGTAATCTACGCAATTCAATTTGCTTTATGATCACCACTCCCATTCCCACATGTAATGAACATGAGAATCCAGTGACTTAATGAAGCCAACTGAGAAGTCTGTCGCTCCCAACAATAAAACTGCTTGTTTGAGCTTTTCAGGGGAAAACAATGGGCGAAGAACCACTCAAAAGGCTTTTGGCTTCAGCTTTAAAATGCCTTCCAAACCGCACATCAAACTGGTGTTGATTTCTGGGTCTATTATCACATTGTTAAGTTTTCTTTTTTTACATATATTCACGAGTTTAGTGATGAACCCCAATCAACAGGGAGATGAATGTTCAACAACGAATGGAACACATGAGATGGGGTTTCTGAGTGTGGTCCATAATTGTACAATAACTACAGTCAACAGCAATAACTTGACACAATAAAACCAAGAAATACGACATCGAGAGGTTTACATTTAAAGCGAGTAAAGTTAAAATTTAATTACCCCATTCCTTAGCATGGAGAAACTAATATTGCGTTGGTCTAAAATCATTAAAAGGTACATCGACCACAGGATGGATGTGATTGCGAACCTTTACCCATTTCTATCTGCCAACTCCACATTCACCCTACAAAAAAAAAAAAAAAAAAAAAATGTAGGTGTCATCAGGGTGGCGTCAGGCCAACGGATTGGGACCAATGAGAGATGGTGAGAGGATCCATCACGTAGATCTGAACTTCTCCAAATGTTTGTGTACGTGCATGCTGGATGCTTGATGGAAGCGTTCCAAACTTTTACTGGCGCAGAAGGCTACATATCAGATCTACCAATTAGAGTCAGCAGCAAAACAAATGGGAAGAATGTACCTAGAGTAAAATAAAATCATGCTAAATGACTTTTCTAGCTCTGAATAATCAGATTCAGTGTAGATTTTTTTTATAAATTAAGTAAACAACGCAGCTCAAAAATTTATGATCCAAATGGGAAATTTGGCATACAGCAAAGCCAGTGTTTTAAATAATAATTAAACAAACTGCTCATAGGTACAATTCACATTTAGCCCTTTTTCTAACAGTGGAAACAGCACCAGGAAATAGAGGCATGAGGTGCAGAGCATCTGAGGCCTCCGAATGTTTGTGTAACGTTTAGTTCTGGATTTTTCGAGCGTCTTTTACCAGTGTGTCTTAAATTATGGGTTTGGACTTGACCTTAAATGGGTTGCAAGCTTGTTGCTCATGGGCCCCACGTTGATGGAAGTACTAACATGTTTTCATGAGACTGTGACCCATGGTGAAAGTAACATTCAAATTTTGAGAGGCACAGGTACTTTCAAGAGCCCCGCCCAACACTACACCCCTCTTAAATCACTATCATGAAGCCGCAGCTTGGCAAAAGCTTCGTTCTGTCGGGCGGAATAAGCAAACTGGCAACATGGGCAAAATTCAAGTATTTTATAAAACCTGCACATAAATACATTTTAAAATTTAACAAAAACTGCATGCAGTACTTAAAGCTGCAAACCTGAAAAACTGCATACAAATGTGTTTTTTTTTTTGGACCCATTTGTAGCTGTTCATTACAGCGGTTTTCTGTTGGGTGGGACCTCCTTGGGAAAAATGATATCGTGCATAGCGTTTTACGTCATTACCATAGCAGTCAAATTTGTAAGAATAAGGCAGGTTGCAGCAAGTCTGAAAAAATATTTCTAGCCAACAAGCAGACAAAACTTCGAAGAAAAAAAAGAAGAAGATGTTAACCAACATGCCAGAAAGTTGAATCAGTCCATCCGCACACAAAACTTAGTTAACCAGTGAACAGGATGAACTGATTCAACTTTCTGGGATTTCCTTACCTGGAATATTGAGCATGGATCAAGACCTTAACCAACAGATACAACAATGTTAAAAGTTAAAACTCAAATTCATCCATGTTTTTTTTTTTTTTTTGTGAAGCAATGAGGACGGTCCTGCCTGACAAAATAGCAGCTGTGACCACTTCATTTAAAATGGATCTCTGGGATTTGGGGTGGTGAGACACAAGTGCAATTACCAGAATCCCCACAGGTAAATAAAAACGACTACCATTGAGGATGGTAGCTTTAAGTACTCATGGAAGAAGCTTACTTTTGGCGCCGGACTGGGTCAGATTCAGTGGGGTGAATGTAAGGAGCCAGGATCTCCTCCAGGGTTTGATTGTCAGGCACTCTAAGAAGAGAAACACTGTTAGGGGCCTTAATGAGGGCAATCCTACACTGCCTCTATAATGACTATCTAACAATATTGGTCCAACAGCTAAAAGTCACCGTCATAACCAAGTGGCTGACTGCACACCCCACTAGCACACATGCATGAACTTGATCAATAAATTCACTTAATAGGGATCTGGGACTTTTCAAGAGCAAACAGTCTTCTTATTTGCGCATTAAAATGACCTAACTTGAACAAGCTCCAGAGAGTCTCCTGGCAGAGATGGCCTTCCCATGAGCGAAAACACAGCCCTGGGTGCTTGCACATCCACGGACAAACAAAGAAGTTCAGGGGGACCTAACCATTCTGAGAAAATCAAGTTATACAACTCACCTCCTCACACTGAACTCTGTGTTGCCCTGAGGGAAGATGAGCTTCAGGTGCCAAAGGAACCGATTTTCTCTAGGAGAGGAGAGGAAAGAAACGTTTGCAACTCTTATTTGGTGACTGACACACAAAAAAAAAACACCACCGTCTTCCCTGGTAGCCCTTTGCAGCAATGCTCATGTCACAGTTAAACAGAAACACTTTTGTTTGAATATGATGTGCGAACAGGGATTCAGCAGTCCTGACAAAAAATGATATGCTTGGCTGCTCGCAAGATCTTGTCCATCTCTGCTGTTTGTGTGTGTGTGTGTGTGTGTGTGTGTGTGTGTGTGTGTGTGTGTGTGTGTGCGCAACACAGTCACCATGGAGACCGTAACATACACAGTCAATACTAGGTCACCAGCTGGTGGATATCACATGAACATCACTTATTTCGGGGTGCTACTTGGGCAGTAACCGTTTAAACATGTGGACGGATTTTCTGGGTTGCTGGGCGTGTGCTACAACAAAACATTTAGCCTCTGAACAGTTGCGGTGTCCACAGGGGCATCACGAATGCTGATCAAGCACAGATTTGGAATGATCAGAATGCAGAAATAGGCCGAAGAAGGATTTGAAAAATTAAAAATTAAAAAAAAGAAAGAAAATGACCTATTATAATGTTCCCAGCTTTAATCCTTTACAAGCAAATGATTTTAGCAGACAATTAAGTGATTTCTAGTGGAATGGGGCTGCACAGAGTCACATGGGCAAGCACATTAATTAACCACAGTGCCATGAGGAAGCCATTATTGGCGCACGATGAGGAAGAGGTGGCTGTTTCTGATAGCACAAATGAATGAACTGTGGCAAGTACAAGTTGACGTTTTGTTTAAATAAATGCGATCAATCAGTGCAAACGCCGTAAAGCCAACCGAGTGCCTGAATCAAGTGTGCTTGTCGAGCCTCAGGACCCCAACACACACTGTGGATTGAACCAGACACACACACACACACACGCACAAACACAGTCCATCATGTTGGACAGGGCTACAGATGATGCCATATATTGGGTGGAGTTGATCCCGCAAACTCTTCTCCAGCTAGAGAGGAGGAATTAGGACCTTGACAAAGCTGAGGATAAAAATGAAACATGTCTGCAGAAAGTAGTGTAATATAATTACTAATGCACATAAAATAAACCTTGACATTAGGGTCTACTACTCAAAATGAGCAACAGCTAGAGCAATAGTGTTTTTTTTAAACTACTTGGGGGGGGGCTTCCTGCATATTTCTCAACTAACCCCAATTCACATTCTTTATCCATATTAACTCCATGTTTATCAACAAAAACACACTTGCAAACTTTATCTACAGTTTGTATTAAGAAGCTGTGCCAAGTTACCTAATGTACATGATTTTTCAAAAAGTAACAGCAGTTTATTCTAGATTTAAATGGGCTTCGGAAGAGCGTGACCCTCTCATCTACCCTTATCGCCAGCAAATAAACGAACAGGATAGTGTACGACTGTCAATTGTTTATTACATATACAAGTCTATAAATTAGGTCATATGCCGGCTGAACCTACTGCAAGTGGAGTTAAGTGTGCAACTTACAGGACAAAATTCAACATGCTAGATTGGGTCCCAGGAGTTTCACCAGGGGGATGTAGCGCATGTTAGGATCACGCTGTTCCCCCCAGCTGCCGCCCCCCCCGAACAGGCGCCCCGACCGACCAGAGGAGGCGCTAGTGCAGCAACAAGGACACAATACCCACATCCGGCTTCCCACCCGCAGACACGGCCAGTTGTGTCTGTAGGGATGCCCGACCAAGCCAGAGGTAACACGGGGATTCGAACCAGTGAGCCCCATGTTGGTAGGCAACAGAATAGACCGCTACGCTACCCGAACGCCCAGGGTTAAATTTGAACAGCTTGGTAAGAGGGAACTGTTATGGGCAGCTCTCAGTTCACTCGATCATTTGTCTGGCTCAGTTTAGACTTAGACTACTTTTATCGTCATTGCCTCATATGCATGTCTCATACATACAAGGGAACAAAATTAGGTTTCACAAGAACCACAGTGTCGCATAAAACAAATAACACACAATAAATATGAAAAACAAAAAGTGCATTAAAAGCAAAAATTACTTCACAGACCTAAACATCACAAGCACACCTGACACGGACAGTGGGAAAGATGGTCAAAAAGTCATTTTGTGGAAGGTCTAAGTGTTCAGGCTGTTGAGGAACCTCACAGCCAGAGGAATGAAACTATTGCATAGTCTGGTGGAGGCAGCACGGATGCTCCGGTACCTCATGCCAGAGGGTAGGAGGTTGAAGTGGATGTGGGAAGGGTGGATGGGGTTCTTCACGATGCTAGGAGCATTCCGGTTGCATCGTGCGTCATAGATGGCCTGGATGGATGGGAGAGCAGTTCCTATGATCTTTCCAGCTGCCTTCACTCTCCGCTGTAGCAATTTGCGGTCAGAGGCCTTGCAGTTCCCATGCCAGATAGTGATGCAGCTGGTCAGAATGTTGTCTATGGTGCTTCTGTAGAATGTGATGGGTGGGGGGAGACTCACCTTCTTCAGACACCGCAGGAAGTGAAGATGATGCTTGGTCTTCTTGGAGAGCGCAGTGACATTGAGGACCAGGAGAGGTCCTCTATGATGTGAACTCCCAGGAACTTAACACTGCTGACTCTCTCCACGTCCATACCATTGATGGTCAGAGGGGTATGGTGGGCACTGGTCTTTCTAAAGTCAATAATGACCTCCTTTGTTTTTCCTACGTTTAGGAAGAAGTTGTTGTTTTTGCACCTCGTCACCAGTTGATCCACCTCCACTCTGTATGATGTTTCATCGTTGTTGCTGATGAGATCTACCACTGTGGTATGTATCCTCAGCAAACCTTATAATGAGGTTGGAGGTAGACGATGCTGTGCAGTCATGAGTCAGCAGGGTGAACAAGACTGGACTGAGCACACAGCCCTGTGGAGTGCCCGTGCTCAGTGTGATGGTCCTAGAGGAGATCTTGCCAATTTGCACTGATTGTGGCCTCCCCGTGAAGAAGTCCAGCAACCACTTGCAGAGGAAGGCGTTAAGGCCCAGCTGGCTCAGCTTTTTGATCAGTTGTTGTGGTATGATTTATTATTAGTAGTAATAAACTCTGATACATGTGGAGTCGCCAACCGCTTCTTTTCACACGACAGTGAGGAGTTTCACCAGGGGGACGTAGCACATGGCACCCTGACCGACCAGAGGAGGCACTAGTGCAGCAACCGGGACACATACCCACATCCAACTTCCCACCCGCAGACACGGCCAATTGTGTCTGTAGGGACGCCCGGCCAAGCCAGAGGTAACATGGGGATTTGAACCGGCGATCCCCATGTTTGTAGGCAATGGAATAGCCCACCACGCTACCTGAATGCCCATGCCACGCTATTCTAAACGACATCCAAAACAATGGCAAGCAAGACAAACATCCCGAGTGTTTCAAGTTGAGGTCAGCAGGAAGTTCGTTACATGATAATTTCATGACAAATGTTCTAAATTACACAGGATCAAAAAGCACCATGTAACGATATGTGACAGACAAATGAGTAGTGAACCATTCATATTTCAGCATTCTGCTGGATGTAGTGGAGTATTCTGACCCCTCATCTTCCTTCCCCTTACTTTTGCATCAGTAGAGGTTTTATCCACACAAAAAAATGCCAAACCCTTCCATCTTTAACAAAACCCAAATTGGAGGGCCTTGGAGTCATGGGAAGAAAATAAACAAATAAATAAAACTTTTAAAATTAAGAATGCTGGCCAATGCTAGAAGGCTGCCAATGTCCAATTTGTCATTTGTGGTTACCCTCTGCCAGGCTACCTTGCTAAGTTAAGTGTTGCTGTGCTAATGACCACTGTATCAAAGGAATGGTCTAATGACTAAAATACAAAGCTGGCTCCATTACTCTGACTCTCTCTCACACACACACACACACACACACACACACACACACACACACACACACACACACACACACACACACACACACACACAGTTTGAAAACCTTGATAAAAAGCATCTTTGAGCTGCTTCACTCTGCCCAATGTGCCCTCCTTTTTAAGCAGGTCGTCCAATAATGCTGCTGCTGCTGGTGTTGCATGGATCCAGATGGCAGCGTTACACAACAGAGATGTTTTTTTTTCTTTCAGGAAAACAGGAAAAAAAAGAAAAAGATGGGGAGTTGGAGTTCAAAAGGGGTGAAATATGTGCAGAATTGGCAGAACATCCAATGAAAAAGTGGTTATGATTTTCCACTCAGTTGTAGGGAACAAGAGGGAAGAGGGGGCAAATGGTGAGGGTTGTGTGTTGGGACTGTAGTGAGGGTGGTGAGAGGGGTTTCCCTACCCAGGTTTGGGAGGCACCAAACACCCCCCCCCTCCAACCCCCCGTCAGAGGAATTTATGAGCGTTTGCTTGGTTTGGCAGAGATACTGTTGCTTTGGTGTGTGTGTGTGTGTGTGTGTGTGTGTGTGTGTGTGTGTGTGTGTGTGTGTGTGTGTACAAACGTGCTTTCCAAAAGGAGGGTGGGGCACCAGGTGTGATAGCGTTATTCTGCTATTACGACAATTGGAAACTATTTCTGCCAATGGAAAAAAGGCTTGGCCTTCAGATGCATTTCATGGTGCATACCTGGGACATGTTCCATCGTTCATTGTCAGGAATGGACGAGAGAGACTGGCACTAAAAAAACAACAACACAGCGTGCACCCACCATAGACGGCAATTGGTCTGGATATTTGGACCTGCTGGGAGAATTGTTGGATGTGAACAAAGGCCTCAGTCCAACCCTCAAATGCCGTTTAGGAATATTGTTGTTGAAAAACCACTAAGCAGGACATTTAAGCCAAAGTGGCTAGAAGTTACAGAACGGCTGTGCAGAGCAGCTCCCATAATTAGACCGTCTGTATGGGGAGAGTATTCCTTTCCCCTCTGGCAACTGCTCACATGGGCCACTGAAAATTAAAAAAGATGTTTAGTCAACTTGATCAGTTAAGTAGAGCATAAGCCTTACTTAGTTTATGATATATACATTTACATAAAGCAATCATTTTGCTCCCTCTGGGTTGGGGATGAGTTGTTGTTGTGAGGGAGTTCCAAGTATCTCGAGGTCTTGTTCACGAGTGAGGGTAGGATGGAGCGGGAGATTGACAGGCAGATTGATGCAGCATCTGTTGTACCGGACCGTTGTGGTGAAGAGGGAGCTGAGCTGGAAAGCAAAGCTCTCAATTGAGACTGAGTTTCCTCCATAGGGTGTCTGGGCTCAGCCTTAGAAATAGGGTGAGGAGCTCGGACATCCGGAGGGAGCGCGGAGTAGAGCCGCTGCTCCTTCACGTCGAAAGGAGCCAGTTGAGGTGGTTCGGGCATCTGATCAGGATGCCTCCTGGGCGCCTTCCTTTGGATGGTTTCCGGGCACATGCAACTGGGAGGAGACCCCGGGGTAGACCCAGAACTCGCTGGAGGGACTACATGTCCAATCTGGCCTGGGAACGCCTTGGGATGCCCCAGGAGGAACTGGAGGGAGCTCCTGGGGAGAGGGACGTCTGGAGTGCCCTACTTAGCTTGCTGCCACCACGACCCGACCCCGGAGAAGTGGCTGAAGATGACATTAGATAAAGCAATCATCACAGCCAAGATTCAAGAACATCCCTTTTCACAACTTATCAGTTCCTGTATATGATGTGTCTAAAAGCATTATCCCTTCTTTGAAGGATCGCTCTTTCAGCTGCCTGCTGTGCTTCCACAAACTCATCTACAGCGAGCTCAGCGGGGAGGCCCAAGGAATAATATACTAAATGACAACGTGACACATATCGCCTTTAGAAAAGAAAAGACAATGCCAAGTGAACAGAAATGCATGAGAAGATGTTTTGTCAGTGACAGAGTATCGGCTGATTTCCACCACAAGCTGGGCTACATCAATGCAGTCCAACTAACTCAAGCCCTAAACCAGCGGTCGGGAACCTATGGCTCGCGAGCCATATATGGCTCTTCCGGTGACGGCATATGGCTCCCAGACAATTTTGAGTTGAAAATTATTTTTTTTTCAAAAAAATCAGTTTGGAACTGATTTTAAAATACTTGTGATATTTCTTAATAATACTGTGTCATTTTAAAGTAAACAGAAATTAGTTTTGAAGATAAATTTCACGGGTCACGGGTCACCCGTGGGTCGGGTCGGGAACCAATGGCTCGCGAGCATGTCCGGGTCATTGTAAAGGTGAAGAAATCAATTTTATCAGATAGCCAACTAGTTTATCCGCTTCAACCCTTGTAACGGAAAAGATGGCGAAAAGAAAAAAAGACGATGATTACCGTGCATTCCAGGCTGCGTGGACAGAGGAATTTGCATTTGTGGAGAGAGCAGGATCTGCGGTATGTCTAATATGCAATGATAAAATTGCATCGATGAAACGGTCAAATATAAAGCGGCACTTCGATACGCACCATGCTTCATTTGCATCGAAATATCCAGCGGGGGACAGCAGGAAAAGGGCATGCGAGGAGCTACAGCGGAGAGTGCAGACGAGTCAGCAGCAACTACGTGTGTGGACCAAGCAAGGTGACGGGAATTCCGCTAGCTTTGCGGGGGCTTTGGCAATAGTAAGGAATGGAAAGTCATTCACAGATGGCGAGTATGCCAAAACATTCATGCTTGATGTGGCCAATGAACTGTTTGATGACTTCCCAAATAAAGACAAGATAATCAAACGAATAAAAGACATGCCCCTGTCAGCAAGAACTGTGCACGATCGTAGCATCATGATGGCAAATCAAGTCGAGGAAACACAAATTAAGGACATAAACGCCGGGACATACTTTTCTCTCGCGTTAGATGAGTCAACAGACGTTAGCCATCTATCTCAGTGCAGTATCATTGCCAGGTATGCTGCAGGTGACACACTGCGTGAGGAAAGCTTGGCTGTTTTGCCAATGAAAGGGACAACAAGAGGAGAGGATTTATTCATGTCTTTCATGGAGTTTGCTAAAGAAAAAAAACTACCGATGGATAAACTTATTTCAGTCTGTACTGATGGTGCACCCTGTATGTTGGGGAAGAACAAAGGATTTGTAGCGCTTCTCCGTGAACATGAAAAGAGAGCCATCCTAAGTTTTCATTGCATCCTGCACCAGGAGGCGCTTTGCGCTCAGACGTGTGGCCAGGAGCTTGGCGAGGTGATGTCTCTGGTCATTCGAGTGGTCAACTTTATTGTTGCCCGAGCTTTAAATGATCGCCAGTTTAAAGCTCTGTTAGAAGAAGTTGGGAATCATTATCCCGGTCTGCTTTTACACAGCAACGTGTGTTGGTTGTCAAGGGGGAAGGTGCTCAGCCGTTTTGCAGCTTGCCTGAGTGAAATCCGGACTTTTCTTGAAATGAAAGGCGTCAAGCATCCTGAGCTGGACAACACTGACTGGCTCCTGCAGTTTCACTATCTCGTGGACATAACTGGCCATCTGAACCAGCTCAATGTGAAAATGCAAGGTATTGGAAATACAATCTCATCCCTTCAACAAGCAGTGTTTGCATTTGAAAGCAAGCTGGAAGTCTTTCTCAGGGACATTGAAACAGGTCGTCTTCTGCACTTTGAAAGACTGCAACAATTTAGAGATGCATGCTTAGCAAGTGACTCCACTCAACATCTGGATCTCCAGCAGCTAGCTGGCTTTACGTTCAATCTCCTGCAGTCATTCAAAGCACGTTTTGGAGAATTTCGTGCGCGCACTGGTCTTTTCAAGTTCATCACTCATCCACATGAGTGTGCAGTGGACAAAATCGACCTGACATGCATCCCCGGGGTCTCTATCGGAGACTTTGAGCTGGAAGTTGCTGACCTGAAGGCATCAGACATGTGGATGAGTAAGTTCAAGTCACTTAATGGAGAGTTGGAAAGTCTTGCGCGACAGCGAGCAGAGCTGGCGAGGGAACACAAGTGGACAGAAATTAAAAATCTTCAACCTGAAGACCAGCTGATTCTTAAAACTTGGAACGAGCTTCCTGTGACATACCACACAATGCAGCGTGTGAGTATTGCCGTATTGACCATGTTTGGCTCTACATATGCATGTGAACAGTCTTTCTCGCATATGAGGAACATTAAGACCAACCTACGCTCACGTTTAACTGATGGAAGCCTCAACGCCTGCATGAAGCTCAACCTCACCACGTATGAACCAGACTACAAGGCCATCAGCAAAACCATGCAGCACCAGAAGTCGCATTAAAAGTAAGACATATTTAATTTATTATACGTTAAAAATACTATATGGCTCTCAATGAAATATATTTAGAAATATTTGGCTTTTATGGCTCTCCCAGTCAAAAAGGTTCCCGACCCCTGCCCTAAACCAACATCAATAAATCAAGTCAATGTGTGAGTCCCCATTTAAAGTTTGTCTTCCACATTCAAATAGATTACGTGTGACAACTGATCCCACAGACCCCCATAATAGAAGTCTTTTTTTTTATTTTTACGGAAGGCTTCTTGAGTGCAGGTTGTAATTTCTGGCTTTTGATGGTGATCATATTTAATCTTTTCCCAACACAGGTTGCCGAGTTGACATGTAGATATGTTTCAAGTGCATATGCACAAATGCTCTACATCAGGAATGGCATGTATCCAAACTCTCTAACTGAATGAAAGCAGAAAGACACGAAAGTGAGCAGACTCTCAGTAAACAGGTGAATCCACAGGACAGAGAGAGACAAAGATGACGGATGAGTGTCTTAATAAGGACTTGTGCACTTCTTGTGGTGGTGAATCGAGTTGCAGATAACATAAACTCCAGTTAACAGAATGCTTGATGTGGGGGGCTGGCAGGGTTGAAATCCATCTGGCCGGTTTCAGGAGCAGACAGACCCAACATAAATTGGGGAACCGCTAGGCCTGCATGCTACCATGTGCCTTGTGCATCTGCGCCTTAGGGGCACATGCCAGGGTACGGATGATGAGAGAGTGCCATTAAATGTCTCTGGATAGGGATGACAGGACTTTGGCGCCTCTGTTATGAGATAACGCAAACTAATCATCCACCATGGCAATTTGCCCCAGATTCACAGAGAGTTGGGAGGCAGAGAGGCTGATGGAGGAAAAGGAGAGGGGAGGAGAATTACTGGAAGATATATCTTGAGACTCCCTCTCTAAGTGCTGGCTTAGGCCTCTGCAGCTGGACTGATTCATAAATGGTAGTCATGGATCTAGTGTATAATTTTTCTTCCAAGGAAGCCCATTTTGGTGCAGCAGCACAGCTTGAGCCTTCCTCCTAAAAAAACAAAAACAAAAAACAAAACAACTCAAATAGTGGCAGGAGAGATTCTGGCCAATGAATAATTCTTGTGTATGTGTGAGTTTGTGTGTGTGTGAGTGTGCAGTGTGCACATGTGTGTGTTCAAAAATTATTGATAATCAAGAGGGTTTAATGAGAGAAAACTATTTGACTCAATCATCCCCCACAGTATTCCTGGAGTTGGAATCCTCCACTAATTCCCCATGAGGGACGTTTTGATTTCGGCCTCTGGTTGGGGGACGGGATTCACAACCGAGTGCAGTGTGCCTAGAGAATGTAATCAAGTAGAAATATTAAACGTAAGATAGGAGTGCTGTTTAAGGAAATTTGGACAGGTTTGACCACTGAAAAGATCACGTCCAACCCCTTGGGTTGATAGCACAGCCTATTTCAAGGACGTTACTTCACAAATGGCTAGTTCATCGTGCCAACGGCCAACATCATATTCCAATTCCATTCAACACAGGCTTTGATATGGAGATGTTTTGGTCAATTTCACTGCTTCGATGTAATATTTATCTGCATACAAGACAAGTCGGCCAAATTATCCTCTCAACCCCATTAGAAGGATATCAAATTTTCCATTTTCAGTGGCACCTGCAGCACTACAGCACACTGGGTTTCTCGCATGTTCTGATTGAAATTCAGAACTGTAATGGACTGAGCAGCATGCAATCTCGCTGAAGCGGCCTATATTTCCATGCCATTACTTGCAGCAATTACATGACACTATTGCAGTGGATTTTGTTGGTGGAAGGCCTCTGCCTCAGACCTGCATCATTAGCAGTCAATCAAACGGGTAGTGGAGCTAATAATAAATGTCTGCTCCTAATAGCTAAACAAATGACTGCATAAATAGTGACTGTTTTTCTATATTACCTGTTTTTCTATACATATATTTTTAATATTTTGTGTGTATTTCTTAATAAAACAGACCTCATGGGACCTCAGGGGTCCTATACACCCCAGCAAGAAGGACAAAAAAAAATTAAGAATTTACAAGTTTTATAGTGGTCAGCGCCAGCCCAAATCAAGCTCGAGTTTTTAGTAAATCATTCAAACACCTGACCCCGTTATCTCTTTGACTGGGTTTAGTTAACTGTTGCAGTTGGGTCAGTATGTAGGTGAGCGTGTTTGGCAGGGGTGCAATTGTGAGACCACAGATACAACGTGAGGTTTGCTCTCATTTCACGCTACCACATACAGTAGTGAATATTTTACAGCTTACATGCCAAATATTCCTTGGGCAAGGGAACTGCAAATCTAAATTCTGTAGGTATCATATACAGGATAAGCAGAGCACCAGGCAAGCCTGCCAAACTCGGCACTTGTTGAGTTAAATCAAAGTACTGCAAAAAGTGTACACTGATTAGCTCAATTAACCAAATGTACTTTGTGTTCTCCAGTCCATTAAAGGCCTCGATGAGGAAACTGACATATCATGCCAGCCTCAAGCTGAAGAAAACATGATTCCACCCTAACAAAACTACTCCCAATGCTCGGCCAAATGTCAGCCATTAAATATCTGCCCTCCAAGGGCTGGCTTGAATGATATCAAAAGTCTGTAATTTTGGGTCAGTCTTGTGCTCCGTTTTTGAAATCGGGCACAAGGGAGAGGTAAAAAGAGAGCTGATGAGCAGGCACCTACACACATACATGTACGCAAACGGGTGCATGCTCACAGACTTGACATTAAAAGAGTGAACAAATGAACGTGCAATGCCAAACACAAACAGACACCACAGCCATGCATGAAAACCTCCTAGTCAACCCTTTGCCAGTAATGATCCCTTTCTGGCAGTGTGAGTGCGTAGCATGAATATGTCGCTAACCAGCTGCAGTCACACTACTCACACATCTGCTTTTTATATTATGTACTTGGTCTATTCTGAAGCACTTTTCTCCCTCCAACTGCACTTTATTATATATATATATACATACACACACACACACACACACACCTTTTATCCCATTCCTTGTGTCCACTTGTTGTTCTGTGAATGAGACACTCTGGTGGGAGCTTGAAAGACTTCCCACCATAAGACTTGGTGAGGTTAAATAGACTGAAACAAAATAAATACAGCCTTGCAGCTTGATGCAGATTTTTTCAAAGGAACCTCCACCGGCAAAAACTTTATAAAACTTGTCCCTCCCTCTGGAACTAGGGCAAATCGTGGGAATCTGCCCCTGCACTGTCACATCCTCAGGTGTTAAAAGCTTTGTGAAAGAAATAACGGCTCATTGATGTGTAAATATTGTCCTAAACATACGCGTTGCAAATATCACTATCGTGGGTGTCGGGGTGTTTCTCCTACAAGCTTACATAATGTTGCTTCATCCTGTTATGCGACATGTACATTCAATTCACTGCTTGCAATACAGTGTAGACAGACATGACAGAGTGGTAGACATTAAGGATGGAAAAGAGGGCGGAGGGTTTAGGGTATGCTGAGTACATAAAAACAGCTGGAGGGAATAACAAAGGCCTCATTCAGTGGCAGCTCTGATTGGCACCCAATGTTGTCCCTGGACATTTTAGAGTCTTAAGCTTTAATATGCAACTCAATAGCCATTTCCCCCCTCTTTCTAGTAAACTACTGGGAAAAGTGTTTATTCTTCCATCAAGCGGGGAGAGTGTTGGGGCTCACTCTCGGTTGATCTGGGAAATGAGTGGCAGAGGGCTGTCCCAGCAGGAAAAAAGGTGTCAAACATGATGAGACCACCACCGGCATCACAGCAGAAAAATCAAGGAAAATGGAAAAGGAAAAGAGAAACAGGAAATGGGGGCTGTGCTGGGTGGTATTTTAAGACGACATGAATAGGAGGCCTCACCGAAGACTGCAGCGCATGGGGTAACTGGTTACTACGGCAACACATCATCAAGTTCAGTGAAGGAGCTTGGGGGTGTTTATCCAATCACACTAGACATAGGTGTTGTCAAGAGGATGGGAGGGGTTAATGTTTTTCAGCCTGGACCCGAATTTTATGCGATTTAGTAAAGCCTTAGCAACCAGGCACATTAAATTCTATACTGCTCCAAGTATTCTTCTCATTTGAGGGAAAACATGCCTATGCCCCATCCTAGGTTGCAATACATAGCTCCAAAATATTCTTTTAAGAGAGTTTTTGTAAAGGGGGGGTGGGGGGTGGGGCGGCACATGGATAAGTTGGTTTCTGGGACTTGGGTTGCCTCATGGCAATATTTCCATTGTCAGTTCAAATAGGGGTGTAGTTTCAATGGTGCTTTTTAAGGTTGTGGAGTCGGTGTTATGATCTATAGACAAGAAATGCCCCATGCCAGTCAGTCTGAATGAGGAAAGAAAGGCTGACAACAACAGCTTGATGGTTTTTCACATTTTCACTGGCATATGAATTAGTGATAGTCAGTATGTGCCCTGGAGAGCATGTAGACTTTCATCATCAACCCACACTACACCAGCTAATTTCAGTTATCAGTACTCTATTGTCTTGCTGACGGTGTGCTTACTAGTGATGGCAACTGGTGCCATGTTTGGTTGGAATGAAAACCCCTATACATAAGGCTCTCCATGGCACATGACCAAGCACCACTGATCTTGATCAATCTACCTGCAAAGACTATCAGATAGAGAATGAGTTAGTGCTACTGGGAGCATCACTACTTAATGTGCGATACCCTGGATATGAATGACAAGGGTAAGAAGAAGTCCCTACAGACTTGCGTGGGGGGGGGGCTACTACAAATCATGATATGAAGCATACATGAATCTGGAAGCACTGCCATGTTAGCAACCAAGGCTAAAACCAAAGTTTTTAATTCTTTATACAACTGATCTGTCAGTCAATTAACAGACATGTTTACATTACTGGTACATTACTGGGTCTTTCATCATCATCCACAGGGATGGCTACAGCCTCATGAGAACTCAGGGGAGCAATGAGAACAGTGCTGCTAATAAGCAATGCTTAGGACTTAACAAGAGAGCCATCCTGTGGCAAAGTTAAACATGACATCCTTTTTATTCGATCATGTTCCTGTTACGTTTTGCCTGAATTCTATTGCTTACTACGTAGCCTAATATAATGATAAAAAAGCTGTGCTCGCTCATTCTGGTGTGTGCTGGATCAATTACACCTTTTGGATGGGTTTTCTTTTGTAGTGGCTGGCAACCAGAGGAGCAGCACGATTGTGCATGAAGCAGCCTCAATCTTTTCAATCACAAGTCATGCTGCCACCATGCCACACATTCAGCAGGTATTACACGGGGACATCACAGAGTTGGGGTAGTTCACTCATACTTTGTATTTAATATGAGTATTTATTCATGAAAGGCCTGTGACTGATACCGGCGTTGGTGGTGCTCTATAATCTCACAGTGCTTGCAGGAAAGTACAAACGATACTTTAGCTGAGCTTGCAATGCTTCTGTTTTGCTTCAAAAATCCTACACCTGCAGTGTCGTATCGCTTGTGTGAGTTCGTTGTCTTATTTGTGACGGCGAAGTTATTCCCAAAGGGGAAAGTCTATGCTCACACGCCTCCGTCCACAGAGATATCAGAGCAGAGGCAGGGCCGCAGACCCCCCCCCCCTCCCCAGTATCTAGCTTAAGGACACTTTGTAAGTGCAGATGCTCGCCACCACAGGAGGTTGAATCAGGAAATTTTTCTTACTTCTTACTTCTATTTGTACGCTCTATTTACTAGGGCTGACCCAAATGCTTCGATGCTCGATAACCTTTGATCGTTGCCATGGTAATGGATGGCAAAAATCAGTATTCGATTTTTTGTTTTTCTTTTCCCCAGGAGATGGTAAACAGCAGTTGACAATGCGGCACAGAAAAACAACAAGCTGCACGATGTAGACAGCAGGACGGCAAAAAACAGTACAGGACAATGGGTTGCTATGGTGATGTATTGTTTGCAGAAAAAAAATCAATTATATTGTACAAAACGTCTTGCACGGCAATGCCGTCTGCCATTGTTGGCATAATTTGCCGGTGTCATCCGATTTTACCGTCCTGCTCTCACCCACAATGACATCCGGTGTCCCCGTGAATGCAGCATGCCGATTTTGCCTTTGTCTCTCGATAGCATAATTACACTAACAGCCTAATGATAGCAAGTCATGAAGACACAATTAATAATAACAGCAAACATATGAGCAATTTAGTTATTATAGTCAAAGGCTATAATTTATTTAATTTTGTTATTGCAGTCGGTCGTCACCATCTTTGAATACTTGCTGCCAAATATTTGAAGCCCAACTAAATGTATTCGAGACAGTCCTATTGTTTACCTGGTACAGCAGCACTTAAAATGGAGGAAAACTGCTCCTTGTCCAGAAAATACTTGATAGTCATGGTAGAAAATACAGTGTTATTTACGATATTTGATTCTTTTATGTAAATGACAAAGCAGCAAAGGCGAATTATAGCCTTTTCTATCCATGAAAGGCTATCCCTGCTGCTCATACTCTATTTGACCCATGCAGGAGTGTGAGAGCAGCCCGCATCTAGATGAGCCTGGGTCCCTGGACGAGAACTGCGCTACGTAATTTCAGTTCCATCCTAAAAAAAAAAAAAAAGAGTTGAAAGCCTTCTGTTCTTACTTAACGTAAAAGATGGTGGAGTTTTCTTTGCTCCTGGTGAAGGTGACGGGGAGGAACCTCAAGGTAATGTTTATTTTCCTGGCACTGGTGGCCAACTTTTTAGCCTGCGGAAAAAAGAAAGAAAAAAAAATCAGAGGAGGACAGAAAAGTATAACATAGAATAGTTCAGTATATTAGGGTATTTCTATGGTCATTATAAATAAATTTGACTATGACCCAGCACAGTATGTACCAATAATATTCTAGTATGTTGCACCACAGGTGAATTTCAAATACTTTAAATGTGCACGATAGTAATAAACAATGCGTAGCTGTGAGGTTGAAACAACCAAACAGTGCACCACAACATGTTAAGGACTTTACAAAAGGTTTCAGAAGGATACGTCAGACACAGTAATCATCCAGTGAGACAGAATCAAATATAATGGTTTGTTTTCAACCAGATCTGTTGGGACAAACACACCAGCTGACATCTGAGCTGAGCAGAGAAAGTCAAAGAGAGAGAGCATCTCCAGCAAGAACATGAGGTCCAAATGAAAAACATCTGCCCTGCATCAATAAATCTCGTCATGCACGTTTAATTAACAATTACATCAAATATTACCTGATGTTCTCTTTACTGTTCTCATCTAAATTTGAGAGGACAAGCCTTTTTTCTGGCACTGGCGTAGCACCTTAATGACTCATGACTGGCAGATTGGGAGAGACAATAAAAGAGATTATCGAAAGATAGACTTATATACAGGTTATGACAGATGACTTCACTTGGAAGCCTCGATAAGAAACCCGGAGCCCAAAGCTCATTATGTGCCAGTCTTTTTATCTCGTAACGAGAATCAGGTTCATTGACTTGATTGATTTTTGACTATTAAAGTAGAAGGGGCCTCGACATCCCAAGGAGAAGACGTGCATTGCTTCCAACTATCAGGCATCGTGTCTGTTGTGGTGTATCAGCAGCACAAGTCAAATCTGGCGAGGGCATCGAATCTTACATAAATTAAAGACTGTGGCTTGGCGTGATAACAGTAAGACAATACATAACAGTGAGAGCCAAAATCACCAAGGCGGCATAAAAAACAGAAAGAAAAATATACAGAAAAAGCTGGATTTCTGGTAATGGACTATATTTTTGGTCATTACAATTCTTTAATCCATCTTTTCCCCACATTTTTAGCAAAAAGAGCAGATTATATATTTAACTAAGTGATCTTAGAGGCTGACACTGTATTGAATTTGTCATTACTGTTGTAACGATTATTGCACTATGGTGAAATATAGTTTAGCTGTTTGGAGTCATCCCACAAAAAAAGTGTGTATTATGCCTCCATTAATACTTCCATTTGATGCCAACGCATCTCTCTGCAAGGTTTTGCTTTGGCAATTTTGTGTCCGTCTCTGCAAGGTTTGCACATTTTATTTCGCTGTGAGTGCAAAATGGCCCAGGTAGACCCAAAAAAACTTCAGGAGGAAGGATGCAGCATTACGGATCAAGCCTCATGACCGCATAAACTTAAGAGCTACACTGAAATCAAGCACACTTCAGGCATCCATCCATCAATCAAGCCGCTTATCCCACCCTTTGTCGCGGGGATGCTGGAGCCTATCCCAGCAGTCATTGGGCGGCAGGCAAGGGGACATCCTGGACAAGCCGCCAGTCCATCACCTGACTGACACACACATTCACACCTAGGGACAATTTAGTAGGGCCGATTCACCTGACCTGCATGTCTTTGGACTGTGGGAGGAAACCGGAGCCCCTGGAGAAAACCCACGCAGACACGGGGAGAACATGCAAACTCCACACAGAGGACGACCCACCAAGGCTGGACTACCCTGGGTCTCGAACCCAGGACCTTCTTGCTGTGAGGTGACCGTGCTAACCACTGCGCCACCATGCCGCCTTCAGGCATCCAAGACGGTGTAATTTAAACATCAGAGATGGTCTGTCTAACACATACAGTACTGATCTGGATCAGGTGACAGGTGTGAAGCCAGCTTACTTTAAATGTGACACGTGGAGTGCGAACTAGGGTGTCTCTCGTGGCACCATCAGCAAACCGCCCCGTATCCTCCAGAAACCTGTAGTCTACAGCAGAAGCAGAGAGGGGACCAAACAGTGCACACCCATCACGGTAAACGAGAAGGATTTATTTTTACTCAAACATGTTATGTGTAAGGTTTTCACTGAGTCATTGCTTTCAAATTATAATAACATATTTAAGGTTTACACAACAACAAACACAAGACCAGCGACAAACATGCAGGGGAAAACGAGACCTTACCAATGTTTGTTATGGCAATTCTGTTTTAGCTGACGAAGGAAAAAATCCCCAACGTGTTACCTATAAACTAGGGAACTCAACTAGGCAGCTCAGGTTAGGAAACATCCTCTTCACTGGGAGTTGGTTTTTGCAGGTGAAGAGGAGAGGAGAGGCTTACCACTGAGCAGATTAATCTCTTCAAACTGCGAGAGGGCCACAAATGCGGTCTTGTCTCGAACGCCACTGCATCCCGAAACTTCCTTGTGTTTCTTCACACATGGCAAGCTGCGGAGCACAGAGAAAAAAGTTAAAAGGGCAACGACTCTGCAAAATGCGAAAATTGTCCGCTCATGTGGAAAATGGAACACATCTGTAAGGAAAATGAAGCATTGCATTGGTGTGTGTAACGCTGTCCTGGCCGAACGGTCACAAGTTTTTTCCACGCCAGACCAGTTTGATTTCAGTTAAGTTGTAGCCTCATTTCTAACTTTTCATCATATCTCAACTCCTCTTTTAGTGATGAATAGTGGATGATAAAAGGAAAGGAAAGGAAGAAATTAGTGAGGGACGAGGAAAGATATGAGAGAGAGAGAGAGAGAGAGAGAGAGAGAGAGAGAGAGAGAGAGAGAGAGAGAGAGACTCACAAACAGGCCCCACTGAAAAAAGCCATTGACCACTGCAGGTTGAGAAATGCTGCAAGATTTGTAGTTATTGAATACAATGCCAACACCAGAATAGTGACCTATGCATTGTGAGAGGTTGATTTTGTTAAGTTGACGCCACAGTAGGACCCTACGTATGATCAGGGTTAAGAAGCAAACCAAACTTAAATCGGACTGGTGTGCATGTTCAGATTTCAACCCTTTTGTGGGTAAACACCTCCTTGGCTGGTTTTGCCAGCCCATTAAAGTACAATGGGAAAGGCACACTGATTATTCGGTCCGTTTTTACAAAGGCTCAAGCCATTCCAGGAACAGCAAACACCGTCTAAGAGCTAGCTGGCATTAACAGAACCATGAAGCTGTTTTTGGTGTTCAAGTGAAAACATTTTTTTGCAAGTTCACAGAGCAATGTTTAAAGCATCCATTTATTTTCCAGAGACTTAAAAGACTGCAGCCAAAAGGAAATGAAAATTAAGTTCCCTTGTGACGACGTGGCTGTTTATTTTAATATGAATGGTAGTGGCAATGTAACTGTGAACTACATTTCACATTGTATAGACCAGGATCAACGTACTGTAATATTTCTGGGTTGTACGTATAGTAT
Organism: Lampris incognitus; assembly: GCF_029633865.1. Lineage (NCBI taxonomy): Eukaryota > Metazoa > Chordata > Actinopteri > Lampriformes > Lampridae > Lampris > Lampris incognitus. The sequence continues at coordinate 64,987,320 of NC_079213.1, read as the reverse complement.
TGGGGGGGGGGTGACTTAATATCTTGCAGCATTTCAGTACCAAAGACACAGCCATCGCTGAACGTCTTTAAAAACTGCTATTAAATATTTAGGGAGAGGAGAGGCAAACACTTTTTCAACACAGTCTTTTGTGTGGGACAAAATACTTGGATCCAAATCTGGTCAAACTCCTGTGGTTTATGTGCAACCTTTAAAACATGATTAATAAAGGCCTCCATTACATTTTTTGGTTTCATTCCTGGAATGTGAACACAATGCAGTTCATTATTAGGGTCAGCCCTAACTGGAATAAGTTTTTTTTTCACATCTTTCAACATTAGAAATCAGCTGTTGTACAGTCTTATGTAACTTGGAATCTGGAAAACACAAGAACAGAGCACCGTTGTCAGTCTCCAGGGATCCAAATCACTGGCGAACTCATGTTGAATTTAGCAAAGGGGTGTAAATCAGCGTCGAGATGTCTTGCTGCATTCTGGGAACCGCCTCTGTGCCACTGAAGAGACCTCTGCTGACAGACAGAGATCTTCTGCCCATCACCTGGGTCTGGCTGATGCCTGATGACCAGCATGCTATTTGTAGATAGCTAATGAGGGAGGTGGCGGACGGGTAGCTTACTGCCTTCTCTCCATTTCTTTCACCCTTTTTTTGGAAATCTGAGCCAGCAAATGGATTGCGTTTCAAAATGTCCTTCAACAGGGGGCATCCGGGTAGCATGGCGGTCTATTCCGTTGCCTACCAACACAGGGATCACCAGTTCGGCTTGGTTGGGCATCCCTACAGACACAATTGGCCGTGTCTGCGGGCGGGAAGCCAAGTGTGGGTGTGTGTCCTGGTCGCTGCACTAGCGCCTCCTCTGGTCAGTCAGGGCACCTGTTCAGGGGGAGGGGGATCTGGGTGTTGAAACTCCTCACTGTCAGGTGAAAAGAAGCGGCTGGCAACTCCACATGTATCGGAGGAGGCATGTGGTAGTCTGCAGCCCTCCCTGGATCGGCAGAGAGGGTGCCGCAGCGACCAGGACAGCTCGGAAGAGTGGGACAATTGGACAGGTACAATTGGGGAGAAAAAGGGGGAAAAAAGAAAAAAAAATTCCTTCAACAAGGACAATTTCATTCTCCTTCACCCTCCCCCTTGAAGCACTGATACCCAAGGGGACTCCAAAAAAGGAAAAGAAATGCAATTACCAGCCTAGACATTAGACCATCTATATAGCAACAATTACCATTAATGGGCTAACCAGAACAATCTCACTAATGTGTTGCTCATTTGGGTTTAATTTCATTGTTGTTGAAAGAAAAATGTTTGTGAGTACAAGACGGGCCTTGTCCCAAGGCAAATTGAGGGATCTGCAGTAAACAGCAGGGCCCAACTGCAGCCCTTGCAACATATACCCCCCACCTACAAGTCCCCCCATAACCCATATATCGTGAATGGAGGTATTTACTTAACATGCTCATGTCAACAATGGCAGTGAATAAGTAAGTGATTATTAAGATAGAAACACTTGGGATGTGATCCAAGCTGTTGAGGGACGCACTTCAGACACTCGGTGAGAGACAGGTATTTGGCCAGCGCCTCACAAAGACCATATCCCAGCAACTAGGCACAAGGAATGCTGCCTGATGCCCAAAACAACAGGTATCATGAGAGAAGCGATAGACAACCACCTTTGGCCCTTGCAATAAATTCTAATGAAATACACTTGTGTGACCTTCATTACCCTAACTAGAATGTTGGGTTGTAGTTGTGGAAAGACCCACAAAATTCAATTATTAACCCATGGATGAAATTACTGGTGCCATGTTGCTACTGGCTGTCAATAAAAAAAAATAAATAAAAAAAAAAAGCTCACGCAATTAAAACAAAAACATGCCCATAACGTAGTCAAGTTTATTTGTATAGCCCAAATTCATAAGGTAGTCACGAAGGGCTTTATACTCAGTACAAAATACAACGGAGACATTGTCTATATCCTTGGACCTGAAACCCGAATGAGGAAAAACTCCACAAGAAAAACCTTATCAGGGAGAAAAAAAAATATGGGAGAAACCTCAGGAAGAGCAACAGAGGGATCCCGCTTCCAGGACAAACAGACATGCAACAGGTGTCAAATGCACAAAAATTACAGAACCATAATGTAACACTGTAGATTACACAGAGGATGGTAATGTAGCATGCATAGGGTCATAAAATCAAGTTTTTGCATGCAGAGGAAGAGGAAACAGTTCCTTCATCTCTCGTTGCGTAATACCTTGGAGATCGCTTTGTACGTGAAATCCCAAAACATTATTCCAATGGCAGCATTTCTGGTATCACACAGATGGATCACAGACTAGTGTCCACATTATTTGTATGTTTCAGTCACCCAGATAAAGATGATATTTAATGGAAATTCCTTGGTAAAACAAAATGCAATGTTATCTGTACGTCTTCGTTCATTCAACATTCATCAACATGAAACAGAATTTGTCTCTTGAAACCATCAGAGGCTGTGGAGAAAATGTTTTCAAGCGATGCTCATGGAGAGCGTACGTACGGGATCACAAGCAACCAAGGTCAGTTAAAATCTATCAACATAACCATTCTCCCCAGTTTTGTTTTGAGATAATTAAAATTGACATTACCCCGTTGCGACACGGTAGGTGTGTTTCGCAGACCTGTAGACACAGGCAATTAACTTGGAACTGAAAGGTTGTGGGTTTACAAGCCAGCACAAGGCTTCAGTTGAACATCAGCAACTCGCTTGCTTTCCCATCAGTCTTTCTGTTAAACTTCAAATGCCCAAAAGATGTAGGTTTATTCTTTAGGACTGGCTGATAGCTACTAATGCTATGACTTTTAGGGTTGTGAAGCTTTTCAACATATGTAAGCAATAAGCACACATTCCAAAAAAAGGGTTATTCTTCAAAACTCATCACTGTCCTGCTAATGTGCAAGACCACCGATTGAGGCAAAAACCTGAACCTTTCACAGCAATGCTCCCCCCCACCCCCCCACCCCTTTGGCCTGAATGTTATATAATTTGTGAATCAGTTTTACTGATGTCTTATTGGCTGCAACTGAGATTTCCAATCATTTCTGAACGTGGAGAAACTGAGGTCAAACTGAAGACATCTTATCTTACATAAACCACTTATAGCACAACACTTTAAAAGTGGAAGATAAATTGAGTCCACCTTGGTTAGAAAAGGGAGATGGTTGGTAAGCACCTGGAGGAGATCGTCTCAGCCCAACAGCAGCTCTGGGGCTGGAAAACCCTTGGACCAGACAGGCAGACAGCATCACAGTCGGGCTTTCTTAAACCTAATGCAGGTTATATGAAGGATAGGCTGTCTAACCGAGTTTACTCATACTTTGTAGTAGTACCTGCTGTCTGCCAGACTCCAAATTGAAAAAGCAGCCGCTGATAGGCTTATAGAGCCAGCTGGCATCAATAAATTTTGATGTTCGATTTTCCACTGCATTATAATAAGGACATGGGGAGCTAAACTTGCACAATGTAGTGTACATGCGGTCTTCACTAGAGTTAATTTTAGTGGATGACACAGACAGCGACATAATAATAATTAATAATACATTTTATTTATAACGCACTTTTCATTTAAAGGAAATCTCGACGTGCCACATACCAAATTGAAAACAAGTTATGTTTACCTATTCTGACTTTCAGGACATAATAATAATAATGCATTTTATTTATAGAGTGCTTTTCAGAGTACTCAAAGATGCTTTACATAAGTCAATACGAACATAAAAGCACACACAAAAACCACAAATCACACAACACTGACCAAAAGTATGTGGACACCCCTTCTAATGCATGGATTTGGCTATTTCAGACACCTCCATTTCTGGTAGATGCATAAAATCAGGTATACAGCCAGGCAGTCTCTATATAAAAAAATAAATTAAAAAAAAATGGCAGTAGAATGGGTCACACTGAAGAGCTCTTTGACTTTCAACGCAGCACTGATGCAACATTTTCAAAAAGTCAGTCAGTCAATTTCTGCCCTGGTAGGTCTGCCCCGCTCAACTGTAAGTCTGTTATTGTGAAGTGGAAAGGTCTTGGAGCAACAACAGCTCAGCAATGAAGCGGTAGGCCACACAAGCCCACAGAACGGGACCGCTGAGTGCTGAAGCGTGTAGTGCATAAAAATCGTCTGTCTTCGGCTGCAACACTCACTACCAAGTTACAAATGTCCTCTGGAAGAAATGTCAGCACAAGAACTGTTTGTCTGGAGCTTCATGAAATGGGTTTCCATGGTCGATCAGCCGCACACAAGCCTAAGATCATCACGTGCAATGCCAAGCGTTGGCTGGAGTGGTGTAAAGCACACCGCCATTGGACTCTGGCGTGATGAATCACGCTTCACTGTCTGGCAGACTGATGGACCAATTTGGGTTTGGCAGATGTCAGGAGAACGTTACCTGCCCAACTGCATGGTGCCAACAGCAAAGTTTGGTGGAGGAAGAATAACGGTCTGGGGCTGTTTTTCATGGGTTGGCCTCAGACCCTTAGTTCCAGTGTGCTTTCAACTTTGCGGCAACAGTTTGGGGTAGACCCTTTCCTGTCACAGCGTGACAATGCCCCCATGCACAAAGTGGATCCATAAAGACACGGTCTGCTGAGTTTTGCATGGAAGAACTTGACTGGCATGTACAGAGCCCTGACTTCAAACCCATCCAACACCTTTGGGTTGAAATGGAACGCCAACTGCGAGCCAGGCCTTCTCCCCAACATCACTGCCTGACCTCACTAATGTTCTTGTGGCTGAATGGGAGCGAATTCCCGCAGCCATGTTCCAAAATTTAGGGGAAAGCCTTCCCAGAAGAGTGGAGGTTGATATAAAACCAATGGGGGAACCGACTCCGCATGAATACCCATGGTTTTGGAATGAGACGTTCAACAAGCTGTGATGTTTGGGTGTCCTCGTACTTTTGGCCATGCTCAGGTCAGTCGATGTAATATGACCTTAAAAACAGCAGGTAACTTTTGGGGGTGAAAATACACAACCAGGGGAACTTTGGGGACTTTCGTGCATGTGTGGCACTTGGACTACGGCAACGTGAACCTCACCTGCAAGAGTATTTTAGACAGGCAGGGCATCTGTACTTAGCCTCTTCTGATCCGCACATGGTACAGCTGTTGGACAGACAAAATGGCAGTTTAATTAGTCAGAGTCACTGTAAATACGGGAAAAGCAGATGCTGCGTTAGGCTCAGCTCGTCTACCCTCGCATGTTAGTGAGCAAACGAAATGGGGGGACGAGACGGTGGTTTTGGACTCAAACAAACGAGAGCCAAACGGGACAGCTAGTTCTCAGCAGCTAACTTCTCTAGTTTTCCCTTTTGTTTGGGAGACTCATAATAAATCAAACCGCGCAGCTTGAGAGACTTATAATAAGCAAACTAATCCAGCAATAAATGCAAGGTTGGGACATTAAAGGCACACGCAGCTAATATACTGACGTCGGCGAATACAGGCGGACGCTTGCGTTAGCTGCTTAGCTCGTTTCGGCTTGCCGTCCTCTAGAGTCACTTACTCTGACAGCGACATCTTTCTTTTCGGCGCCTTTAGCGCGTCTTCTTCTTTTCCGCCGTTCTCTTCTTCTCTGCCGTTTTCTTCTTCTCTGCCGTTTTCAGCCTGGCCTTCCGAAGTCGACACTGTGTCCATGGCGGAGACCATCACGGTCACACGGCATTAACAGAGGTAAACTACACGTGGGGGGAGAGGGCTCCCTTCAGCATCAAAACAACCGCACATCCGCACACGTGGACGAGGCTTCCGGTTGCACAAGTTGTATATTGTACACTAGGGCCCCCTGGTGTTTGCGAGTTTGAAATACCGCGTCCTCCGATGTAGTCCGTGTTGATAATGGCAGGAAAAGCCTAAATACTAATAGATTTTGTCATTTTGTACCACAGTGTGATGTTTAAAAAACGTCAAAATTGTGTGTATATCGTGTGTGTGCGTGTGTGTGTGTGTGTGTGTGTGTGCGTGGGGGGGGGGGGCGAAAGCTGTAAGTGACTGTTATCACTTTTGAGTTTGAAAACTTTCATTATATGAACAATCAAAGCTTTCCCCTAAGTTGGTGTGAATTTGGCCAGGTTCAGAAGCTCATGTTTAGGGAACCCTCATGAAAAGCCTCATGTGACTTTTTTTCTTTTCTTTTTTTTGTGTACCTTGGAAGTTCGATACCTCCCCAACACTAAACAAGTTTGGCATCACTAACTCCAGATACTGGTTGGTAGCAAGTCGGAGGAAATCTTCATAATAATATTTTTTAAAAATCAAGATCCTTACTGTTTTTGTGTAGCACATGTCTACATAACGTGTATGTATATTTGTGCAGCCACATACCAAAGTGAATTTGTAATGCCCGTCTATGTTATCAGTTTTTTTGTGTTCAGGTTGCCAACACCATTAAAACTAAGGATACAGGGGATTAGAACCTGGAGGGCCCTGACTGCAAACGGATTGAAGGCAGAACAACAAGGGGGCTGTTCAGATTCAACAAGGAGCCTTTTTTAAACTCGTATTGTGGGTTACATTTTTACATATACTCAACCTTCAAAAATCCCTCCTGGCACAAGGGCACAAGTGACTAAATCTTGATTTGGCTTGGCAAAAGTTTTTGCATTTTTGGTCCAGGTTCAGTAATCCATAAAAAGTGAACAAATTAAACCAGACTGAAATGAGGAGGGATTATTTAGGCTTTTTTTCTGTCAAGATAGCCAAAACCCACTTATGCACTTCTGGTGCCAAGTCCTTAATGATGTGTTAGAAAAATTCAAGCCACTCTAATCTATAACAGATTTGAGATTTGCCAGGATGTGACATATAATTGACATATGTGATATAAAATATTGTAGCTAGGCTGGAAACTTCTGTCATGGTAAGATACTATCATCTAAACCTACCATATAAATTTCCACTACTTACCTGATCTTTTTTTTATCGACGAGTAACAAATTATTTGGGGATAAAATGTTTCATTTATTTAATGTTGACATATTCATTATGTACACATTTCCGTCTAACTTTATCCTCCAGAGCATTCATATAATTTCACTTAGTCCAATGTGATGAAATGTATGCATATGATGTCTGCCTTTATTTTCTTTTTAATGGATTCTAATTCGGGCCAAGGTTGTAGTCAGTCAAACCGCAATCATCGACTGAGCTGAAATGTAGGTATGATAGACATACAGTCACACTTGTGTATGCTCAAAATCACTTTTAAAACATAAATACTTGTTTAACTGAGTTGTCGCTGACCAAATAGTTCTCTGAGAGTATAACTTACTGCGGTACAGTAATGTTAACAACACCAAAAACGGATATAAATAATTTTTAAAAAAACCATACAGTATACTGTCCATATATACACAGGAAATGTAAAACTCACTGATGACTCGTTTTATTTTGCAGCACCGAAGACAGGTTACCACTGTAGAACCTACCAGATGGCAGGGGAAAAAAAGCTATGAAAAATATGTAGTTTATCAAAATAAAAAATGGTTCATAAATTAGAAATGACCAAATGAAAACAAGTACTCATTCAACAGAACAAATCTTGATGTAACCGGTACATACGACTTGAAAGGGGGGGGGGACTAATTTGACACAAGAATCTATTCTAGAAGGTAAATGAACAGGTAGAGGTAGAGCACCATCTGTCAAGATGAGTATGTCCAACTGAGTCGGACAGAAGACAGTTATTATGAAGAAAAAAGTCAAATATAGCTTTTGATTGGTAGTCCAATATTCAAATCACTCACACATTATCCACATGCTATTGCACTCATAAGATACGTTTAGTTAGACAGTGCTCCTATTCAGAGGCCCGGCACGCTCCTTCAGGATAGGCCCCTGATTAGGATGGCTAGGTGTGTGGGGATGGGGTGAGGGGTGGGGGTTTGGATAGGTTGATGCATAGATAGGCCCTACCCTGAGATCAGGGAGTAACACGGGTCTAAAATGCAGTAAACCCAAGCACCTTCTGTCAAACAATTGAGCAAAAAAAAAAAACAACAACAAAAAAAAACTTTATACATTTATTCGATAAATATAGGTATACACGTGCTCTCCTTTGGCCTTCTTGGCCGGGAAGTCCCATAGAGACAGAGTTTCTGCATGGAGATCCACCATCGTTCAGACAGGGTGTTCATCACTCTCACAAACACCCAATAACGGTCTCTCCAGAGGATCAGAGACCCTTTTCAGCTCGGTGTTTTAGGCCTCTCTTTGGTTAAGTGGCTGTTCTGTGCGCCAACCCTCTGTTTTAGTAGTTTTTATAAATATGTTAAGGTTGACAACGTTGGACTCAGTGGAAGCAGACTGGTCCGACTTCGATGTGTTGCTGGCTGTTGGGCTGTGAAGTGGGGAGCTCCTTTATGTCTACGATAGGTAGCTGACGACTGTCCTGAGTATGGAAGAAAAAACGTGACTGGTGCCAGCTGCCGTCTTGGATCTGAGAAAGCGAAGAATATGGGGGGCATGTTAATGAAAAGCGCAACGTTTTAAAAGACCGAAATGTGAGAATTTGCGTTGTTCCTGAAAAGGGGCCAGTTTAACTAATGAGTTTACCCTTTATAATGAAAAGCTGCAAATAGCGATTACCAAATGAGTAGTAGGGCACATAAAAGCCTTTACAACACACTTACTAACATTAGCGGATGCTTATAATATTAATAACCGTCTTATCATTTTCAAATAATTGTTAAAAATAGCATTAAAAGCCTGAAGGTTAAGGCAAATACATTTGTGCTCAGTCTAGGCTGTATAAAGTGCTATTCGGAAGAGGTTATATTTAGATTAAAGGGGAAGAAGGCACTAGATACAACATGCCGAGCTCTGTTAATAAGATAGTTATTAACGTTTTTAAGATGTCTGCTAATTTTAACATGTGTGCTGCAAGAACTTACAAGTGCCCTATTACGCATGTATTAATCACCATTTAAAGCTGCTCATAGACCGTTACCTAATAATGCATACTCAATTCTGTTTTGGTTTTTTTTTTTTTTGGTTTTGGATTCCCCCCCTTTGTATCCAGCCAATTACCCCACTCTTCCGAGCCGTCCCGGTCGCTGCTCCACCCCCTCTGCCGATCCGGGGAGGGCTGCAGACTACCACATGCCTCCTCCGATAAATGTGGAGTCGCCAGCCGCTTCTTTTCACCTGACAATGAGGTGTTTCACCAGGGGGATGTAGTGCATGGGAGGATCGCACTATTCCCCCCAGTCCCCCCCCCCAAATAAGTTCCCCCGATCGACCAGAGGAGGCACTAGTGCAGCGACCAGGACACATACCCACATCCGGCTTCCCACCCGCAGACACGGCCAATTGTGTCTGCAGGGACGCCCGACCAAGACGGAGGTAACACGGGGATTCAAACCGCCGATCCCCGTCTTGGTAGGCAACGGAATAGACCATTATGCTACCCAGAAGCCCCTCAATTCTGTTTCTATTCTATTCCAGTGTGGTCTAGTTCAGTCTCCATTAGTCTATTCTACAGGATTTGCTGGATATATTTTCTAAGCTGTTAATAACCTTGCACTCATCTTGCAGCACGTGTGGTTCAAGTAGTGTGTCTTCCTCAAACATCTGTCCATTCCAGCCACGGAACCTCATCTGCATGTTATCTTTGAGGATGGGTCCACTGGCACTGAAGCCATCTGCAGTGCCGTAGGGTGGATCATTCAGGCAGTGGACCGTGATGCTATGGCTGGCCTCATTGCTGAGTAAATGGAGAAACTTCATTTGGACTTTCCCCACATCGAACACCATCTGCAAGGGAAGGCAACAGCAGTGCTAACAACCGTCATCGTAACCATTAAAAGATCAGAAGAGTTGCATTTCCAAAACCCAATAAGTACCATCTGAAAAAAATATGAAACCTGCTCCTATAATAAAGGCTGCATACTAGTGAACTACTTTTTATTGATTTTAGCCCTATTAATGCCAACATTTCTTTTGTGCAGTTATCTAATCAACTTAAATATCAGATGAATATACTTCATTTTTAACTGGGTGGGATTAAAACACATGAGAAGAATGAATATCCATCCATCCATTATCCAAACTGCTTATCCTGCTCTCAGGGTCGCGGAGATGCTGGAGCCTATCCCAGCAGTCATTGGGTGGCAGGCGGGGATACACCCTGGACAAGCTACCAGGCCATCACAGGAAAAATGTATATATAGCTAAAAATGACTAGGGCATCATCTCACAGCTGTGTACTTATGCCCTTCATCCAAAACACTGCCCCTTAACAGTGAAGCATTCTGCCCTCTGATCATAAAGACTATACATCTAATTTACTCAATTTTCTACACCTATTTGAAGTACTACATCAAATATGACTTATTATAACGCAGCACAAGCCTTATTGGGATGTCCTTATTGCTGACATGTTTAAGGTAACAGCTAATTCACCAATATCCAGATCATGTATGCCTCAGGTTTTGACTTCCCGACTGAAAAATGGCACGGCACTTAACTGTGTGGGAGAACAAGATGGTCAGATACGAAGCATACACTACAGACTGAACCATTTTTAATTTGTTTTTTCTTTGGGCAGCGCTGACAAAAACAGCGCTGGTTATACTGGTTCATTTCAAATGGGTCTTTCAGACTCGGAGTGGTCAGTCAGCAGTGAAATTACCAGTGCCACCCTGGGTGTTAATAAGTAGCAGCAGTAACGAGACATGATGATCTTCATGATTGTAGATTTATGTTGAGCTGTTTGTTTTGACCGCTTTACTCTCTGTTACCTTATTTGAGGCCAGCGGATGTAAACAGGTCTGTCCTCCTGCAGTGAAGTTACAGAAGACTTCAAAGGCATCTGATGAACAGCCGAGGTTCGGGTCGATCCAGAACCGGCCTGAACACCATTCAAAAGGAAGGCGAGAGAGAGAGACTATTAATTTGATCAAAATCAATAATAGAGAGTTTTGAAACCTTTGACGCAAAATCATGATGAATGATATGAATGAGCCAATGACAGAATACATTCGTAGGAGTCAACATAAAATTAGAAATTGACAAATTCAAAACATGACACTTAATGATATGAATAAAAGTTATAATATAAATACTAAGTCAGCAAAGGCATGCTGTTAGATGTGATTTAGAAGATGTTAGGACAAACTTTTGTCTACTGAGTACTTGCAATGATGATGTTCAATATCCACTGAGAAAAATCTGACAAGAATGCCACAATGTAGTGTAGAGCAGAAACTAACCCAATGAGCCACAATGTAGTGTAGAGCAGAAACTAACCCAATGAGCCACAATGTAGTGCAGAGCAGAAACTAACCCAATGAGCCACAATGTAGTGTAGAGCAGAAACTAACCCAATGAGCCTAGATGAGCAAGTAAAAAAATCTATTGGGCCATATTGTACAATATGCTGATAACATACAGTCAAATCCTACTGGTGGCGTTTGCTTTTTCATAATGTCAGTGTCCATTAGGTACTGAGAATATAACAACCACGGATGACTAGACTCGCTAGCCCTTGGCTAATGGGTCAGACCCTTTAGTTGACTGGGTTCGCTTCCCAGCTGCCCCTGAATTCACTACAAGAACACACTCCTTTCTGAATTCAATCGGTATTGTGCCACTCAATATCTTTCATTGCACGATAGCATCATCGAATGGTGATTTGAACATGACATTTAAATGGTAAAGCAATCTCTTCTTCAGACCAATCACACTTCATAAGAGAGGAACAATAGTAAGGGTAGTGCTACAGACCCAAACACGTCCCTGCAAATTAATTAGACATGGGAAACCAAGAACCTCCCATTCTCACATCCCTCCCATCCACATCTCTATGTAATACACAGTTCTCACCATCAGCGAGCTTGTGATGACAGTCCAGCAGATCTTTACAGACACGGGCCGGGTTTTCCCGGGTGCCCAGCGGCCTCTTGATGCTTTCAATCACGCTGCTTAGGTAGCTCAGGGTCTTCAGGATCTCTGAATTCTGATCTGGTAGAGTCATCTCAGTATTCTGGAAACTCTGGGCGAGAGAAGGTCAACAGAAAGATAATAGAGAGACGTGTCACCAAACAAACTGATTCTTTATACAAGTCTCAAATGAGGGGCTTCATTTGAGCTGGGACAACACCAATCGGTGCAACACAATATTGGTCTGGCACTAGCCTTTTCTAATTACATATAAGATTCGAAATAGATTAGATTACACTTGATCACCAATCCCTTCTCTTTTTCTTCACCCTATTCCCCATCCAACAAACACTTCATCAGTTCATCAACCATCCCCTCATCCAAATAGCTAGCCCACAAAATGGGCCTCAGTTTTCAATATATTCGCAAATGTGTGTGCAAGTGTCCTTTTATACGTTAAGGAACTACCAACTGCCGCCCTATAAATCATATGCAAGGCTCAGCGTTTTCGGTTTTTACCGATTTTCACCGAAAAATACCCAGATTTTTAAACGGATTTTCACCCGGATTTTACGTTTCCATGGATCCAAAAGTTGTTCCTGTTCGTGTGAGGTTATGTACCAGTGTCCTCTTGTGGCAAAATTCGGCACACTGGATGGCTTTGAAAAATAAAAACCGAAAACGCTGAGCCTTGCTCATATGTTAGGAGCAACGAGGTTTCCATCATACCCATGTACGTATGTTGATAAATACCATCCATCCATTATTCAAACCGCTTATCCTGCTCTCAGGGTCGCGGGGATGCTGGAGCCTATCCCAGCAGCCATTGGGCGGCAGTTTGGGAGACACCCTGGGCAGGCCGCCAGTCCATCACAGGGTTGACAAACACACATTTACACCTAGGGACAATTTCGTACAGCCGGTTCACCTGACCTACATGTCTTTGGACTGTGGGAGGAAACCGGAGCACCCGGAGAAAACCTACGCAGACACGGGGAGAACATGCAAACTCCACACAGAGGACGACCCCCAAGGTTGAACTACCCCGGGGCCCCAACCCAATCATTTGGAAACTGGAAATGTGTTTCCTGTGTATGACCTTATTCATCATGAATTAAAACAAATGCCCTGCCTCAAAAACATCATATAAGGCACAGCAGAACATCCATAAAGACGATCATCATGTGAGAAATGGCATCAGACGGGCAGAAAAATAAGAGAATTTCTCCACAAGGCGTTGGCAGACAGATTTTTAATGCACACATGCAATCTATGGCACCAAATACATTTGGGCAGCCAGTCAGATTGCAAAAGGCCTGTTTAACGCCCAGTTGCCTCAGTGCACTATAGGGAAATTTAATATAGTTTTACAATATTTAAAGTTTAATTTTAAGAGTTTTACAATAGAGTATAGCACACCGGGCAGTATGTGACTCAGGGATATTCCTGAGCGGTCACTGATCTGCCTTTTGCAAGTCGCCAAAAACCCAAACACAGACAGCACGTGGACATGTGTTGGAATGGCACCAGATCTCTGTGCTTGCCACGTGAAGTCTGGCTCTAAGACGCTGCTCAGAAGTTAATAGTCTTAACAAATCTTAACAAGTACAAACAAGCTGGATTCTCAAAAACTTTGATAAATGCCACTTTTCATGAGTAAATGTCGCTACTGTAGTGGACTTATGGACATAATTCACCACAACTTGTTGTTGTAGTAAGTTGACGTGCTCACTTTAATGACTCAGGGTATAGCCGTGGTAACAGAGCACCATGTTTGAGAGGCGGAGTGGTGAGATAAAAAATAAACGACACATGCGTTCATGTAGTCCAGACTGATGACCCCGACATGATGTCTGCTGGACGTTTCCGGAGACAGCTCTTCCTGAACATGACGACTGATGCAGGTTCTCTCAAGCTGCTGGAGTTCTGGGAGTCGTCCGTCTCAGCTTGGTTCGCCCAGACAGAAGTGCAGTTCGCATTGCGGGAAATCCCCGCGGATGCCAAAAAACACTACTATGTGGTGTCGGCCCTCGGGAGCTCAACAGCAACCAGAGTGGCGAGCCTCCTCAAAAATACTCCGCAGCAGGATAAATATGAGACACTCAAGGCTCACCTGTTGAAAACATTTGAACTTTCTGATGCGGAGTGGGCCAGCCGGCTCTTCTCTCTACAGGGCCTTGGTGACAGTAAGCCATCTGACAGTAGCCAGGACAGTAAGCCATCTGTCCTGCCAAGCCAAGGACAGTAACAAGGACAAGCCAAGCCAAGGACAGTAAGCCATCTGAACTCATGGACAGGATGCTGGATCTCCTGGGGAGCACAAGCCCGACTTCATCTTTGTCCAACTGTTTCTGCGACAGCTGCCTTCTCAGGTACGGGCTGCTTTAGCCAACACCGCCATCACTGACTGCCGTGCTCTGGCCGAGGAGGCTGATAAATTTTTCCTGGTTGGTCAACAGTACTGTGCGGCCATGTTTTTTTTTCCTGCTCAAGCATTTTCACCAATGCCTGGAGACACAACAGTCGCCGCCGCAGCAGCTGCTCCTCAACGGTGGCGTGACCCCGGCCTGTGTTTTTACCATGCAAAGTTCGGACCCAAGGCCAAGCGGTGCTGATCTTCATGAGGTTTTCAGCATGGCAAGAAATGCCCAGGCCGGCGCTCAGTAGTGGTCATGTGCATCAGCAGAACTGGCAGGCTACTGTTCATTCACGACACCATCTCCGGACAGTGGTTCCTATACGACAAGAACACACAGAGGAGTGTCCTGCCTGCGTCAAGAGTAGACATCCTGTCCTGCGGATATGCCTCCCCCCCACCAAGAAAGCCGCTAACGGCAGCCCCATCCGCATTTATCGCACTAGGTATGGGGAAGCTGTGTTTAGGCAGACAGCGGCTCGGTTGGGACTTTGTCACGGCTAAAGTGGCCATCCCCCTCCTTGGCGCAGATTTCCTATGCACCTATGGACTGCTGGTGGATGTCAAAAACTGCCATTTGATTGATGCTGTCAACTTCTGTTTGTATGCATGCACTTTCAGGAGAGCGGACTCCATCAGGCTGTCTAGCATGCTCTCCACTGCAGATGAGTTTCTCCAGCATCCCACTGAGTCCCCGGTCCTCACGCAGACCACCTTCTCGTCATCCACACCAAGCACGGAGTGAAGTACCACATCACCACCCCTGGCCCACCGGTCTATGCTCGGCTCGGCGTCTGGACCTGGTGAAGCTCACCGCCGCCAGGGAGGAGTTCGAGAATATGGAGCACTTCGGCATCATTCACTGCTCCAACAGTCCGTGGGCTTCACCCCTCCACATCGTCCCGAAGTCTGGCGGTGGTTGGTGTCCGTGCGGCAATTACTGCTGACTCAACACCGGACCACTACCCAGTCCCACACATCCAAGACTTTTCAACCCATCTAGCTGGAAAAGTCATATTTACCAAAGTGGATCTCACCCGTGGATACCACCAGGTGTCCGTCCACCTGCTGGATTTCCCCAAAATGGTGGTGATCTCCCTAGCTCAGCGTTTTCGGTTTTTATTTTTCAAAGCCATCCAGCACGCCGAATTTCGCCACAAGAGGACACTGTTACATAACGTCACATGAACAGGAACAACTTTTGCATCCGTGGAAACAGAAAATCCGGGGGAAAATCAGTTTAAACTAATCTGCTCCTTTTAAAAAATCTGGGTATTTTTCGATGAAAATCAGTAAAACCCAAAAACACTGAGCCTTGTGCATGCTGTTCGGCCTCAAGAACACTGCAAAGACATTCCAGCACCTCACTGATTTGATTCTATGGGACCTGCCTTTCATCTTCTTCATAAATTTTATGTCCATTATAATTCTGTTATCCTCTTTCAATGTTGTATTATGTAAATTGCGTGAACACAACATCCATTGCACGCTGTCTGTCTTGGGAGAGAGATCCCTCCTCTGTTGCTCTCCCTGAGGTTTCTTCCTATTTTTTTCTCCCTGTTAAAGGTTTTTTTTTTAGGGAGTTGTTCCTTATCCGATGAGAGGGTCTAAGGACAGGATGTTGTGTTGCTGTTAAGCCCACTGAGGCAAATTTGTAATTTGTGATATTGGGCTATACAAATAAAATTGATTTGATTTGATTTGATCTTCATCTATCTAGATCACATCCTCATCGCTAGCACCTCCAAAGCAGAACACCTGTCTCACCTCCGGACACTTTTTGAGTGGCTCAGCCAGCATGGGCTGATCATAAACCCAGCCAAGTGCCAGTTCGGGCTGACCACCACTGACTTCCTCAGACACCAAATCACCAAAGACAGAATGGTACCCCTCCCATCAAAGGTGGACACCGTTGTGAATGTCCCGTGACTGCTCACAGTCAAGTCCCTGCAGGTGTTTCTTGGCATGGTGAACTTTTACCACCGCTTTATCCCGAGCTGCTCAACTCATGTGACCCCTGTATGAGGCCCTGAAAGGCAAGGCCACCAAACACATTGTAGACTGGTCCTCAGAGCAGGACAAAGCATTTGTGGATGCTAAGATTACTCTGGCTGACACAACAATGCTGGTGCACCATCACCCAAGGCTCCGATCATCATTACCACAGATGCTTCAGATTATGCAGTTGGTGTGGTATACGAGCAGTGGGTGAACGGTGCTTGGCAGCCGCTCACTTTCTCCAGCTGACAGTTACGCCCCAGCGAACGGGAGTAGAGCACCTTTGATCGGGAGCTCCTCACCCTCTACCTCACCGTTCAACATTTCTGTCCCCTGCTGGAGGCCCGCCAGTTCACGGCATTTGTGGACCACAAACCACTGACATTCGCCATGGCCAAGGTGGCTGAGCCATGGTCTGCCCACCAATAGTGACAGCTCACCTACATTTCAGAGTTCACCACAGACGTACAACATGTTGCTGGCAAAACCACCTTCGTCGCTGACTGCCTCTCCCGAATCAGCGCAGGGGCCATCCACTTGGGACTTGACAACATCCACATGGCAGCTGACCAGGCCGCCGACCTGGACATGCAGGCTTTCAGGACGGCAGTCACAGGGCTGCAATTAGAGGATGTGGCTTTCAACAACGCTGTTACCACACTCCTGTGCGACGTGGTGCTCACCAGTGGCGATGTCGCACAGGAGGCGACATGTTTTCGACGCTGTCCATGGCCTCTCCCACCTGGGCAAAAAGCCACTAGAGACTGGGCTGACACCTGTGTGGAGTGCCAGCGCTCAAAAGTGCACCGCCACACCAAATCCCCCCTGGCACAGTTCCCGGTGCCTGAAACGATGTTCGACTACGTACATGTGGACCTGGTGAGCCCCCTGCCCCACTCCCACGGTTTCGGTTACCTCCTCCCAATGGTGGACAGGACCACTCGATGGCCAGATGCCATCCTACTGTCATCGACAACATCCATTGAGGTATCCCGGGCATTCATGGGAACCTGGGTTGCCCAGTTCGGCACCCAATCTGATCTCTCCTCTGACCATGGCTCACAATTTTGTCTGAGCTCTGGAACGCAGTCGTAGAGAGCCTAGGGATGATGCTCCACCACACCACCTCATACCATCCACAGGCCAACGGGTTGTGCAATCGGTGTCATCGCTCTATGAAGGATGCCCTTTGGGCCAGCCTCAAGGACAGCAGTTGGGTCGGCAGGCTCCCATGGGTCATACTGGGCCTCAGGACCACCCCAAAGGAGGACCTCCAGTCCTCATCCGCTGAACTGGTTTATGGCCAGCCACTGCGGGTCCCAGGGGATTTTGCCCCAACAGCACAGCTCCCTGGTCTGCAGCCCACCAATGGACCACGCTTCAGGATAATGCCAGAGTTTTCACACCGGTCCCCACTTTGCAACATGGCCTCCCACAGTCTCATGTCCCCACAAGTCTGCTGTTGGCAGAATACGTTTTCATCCGCCACAACGTCCAATGTGGTCCCCTGTAGCCTCACTATGATGGCCTGTTCCACATCCTGGAGACCGGGAACAAGCACTTTGTCATGGATGTCAGTGGCAAGCCGGAGCGCATTTCCATGGATTGCCTCAAACTGGCCCACCTGGACTTGGACTGACCTGTTGGACTGGCTCAGCCCCTGCAGTGGGGGTACCCTCCTACCCGGCCCCCATCCCCCAACAAGGCCCCCAAGGCTCCCCCACCCCTACCCCCATGTCGCCGCAGGGTCCCTAAGGCCAATTCCAGCGGGAGGTAGGACCTCTGCTCCCATTTGGCAGAGCCGTTCCGGCCAAGCCATCCGGCCCCCGCCATGTTAACTCTTCCTGTTATGGCGAATTCTGGGGGGAAGTAAGTAGTGGACTTATGGACATAATTCACCATAGCTTGTTGTTGTATTAAGTTGACGTGCTCACTTTAAGGGCTCAGGGTATCGCCATGGTAACGGAGCACCATGTTTGAGAGGCGGGGTGGCGAAACAAAAAATAAATGACACACGCATTCGTGTAGTCAAAGAGAGAAGTTGTCTATGTTTTCTCCAATCTGCCACACAATGATGAAATTACGCCAACTTTTGTTCATAAAGTACACTGATAAATGAGGCCCAATGAGAGTGTAATAGGTGCTTTACCTCTGTCCTAAGGGAGTCAAATGAAGAGTCAAATAGTTGGTGGACTGCTGAATCAGGATATATCTGCCTCTGTGAGACCAGTATGAAAAAAAAAAGGTTAGCGAAAAGCAAAATCAATCCGGTAAGCTCTTCACATTGAAATTAGATGCTTTAATCCTTCTGCTTGTTTATTGGTGAGAGAAAAAAACCTCCAAAACACACTTCATACAATTTA
This sequence comes from Lampris incognitus, assembly GCF_029633865.1. Taxonomy (NCBI): domain Eukaryota; kingdom Metazoa; phylum Chordata; class Actinopteri; order Lampriformes; family Lampridae; genus Lampris; species Lampris incognitus. The sequence continues at coordinate 64,968,629 of NC_079213.1, read as the reverse complement.
CACAGAAAACACGACACAGTCTAAATATATCTTAATGCCACAATCATTAAAATAGGTCCTGCATCAATAAACGGTCACATTCCCAGCATCAGCAGTGGGGGTGGGGGGAGACAATAACTCCTTCCCCTCAGAATAAACTCCTCTATGATTACAGTCTGGCACTAGCAGGCTAACTGATACAGGCTTCTCGATTCTTAGGTTTCAAGAGCTGTTCAAACATCCCACACACAAAGCCACTTAGAGAGTGGGAAGCTCCAGAAAACTATCGACCCGGCGATCCCCACGTTGGTAGGCAACGGAGTAGACTGCCACTCCACCCGGGTGCCCCTAACCGATAATTTCAAGCTAACAAATGGCTTGCGATATTTTGTTGCAAGCATCTTGAACTGGCCCAGCTGTTGCAAAAATAGATGTTATACATTTTCTCCGTCCCTCTGAAATGTTTCTCGCGGCTTGGGTCTGGCACCACAGTTCGATCCCGAGCGATGCCAAAGGATCGGCTCATACACCGACCCAAAATGAGTGAGTCCCATTAGAACCAACAGTCCTAACTTCCCCATTTTGGATCACAGCTGAACATAAGCGTTTTACCCAAATTGGGGGGGGGGGCAAGATAAATTACATGTTACCAGCACCCCCATGCTAGTTTGAGCCTTACTAGTTTTGTTTTATATTTTTGTTTTGCTGTGTCCAACCATCGTCTACTGAAGACTGTCAAGTCTGCCAGAACTCTGCCTTTTATGAGAAATCCAGAGACAAACCTCAGCCCCTTAACAGTCTCTCATCCCCGGTTTTGCCTTTTCAAATGGTTTACTCAATACATATGTCACCCAGTGTTACTTACTGAGGGACCGGGAGGGCCAGGTGGTCCCTGGGAAGGAAAAGACGGAAACATGCACAACATTAGCAACACATTTAGGGAAGATCTATCTCATCCAGGTGGGGAGCTGATGTTGCTCAATCAGTTTTTGTGTCTGTGGGCACTGTGTGGTTGAACAGGGTAACAATATATGACAGTACAGAGACCTACTATGCCTGGGCTGCCGGCCATGTAAATTCAAACTGAAACACAGGAATTTAACAGCAAACATTTTCGTTCAGTGGCCATGTGCCTGGCCGGTGACCATAAATCAGTACTTCTGATCTATGAAGGATCATGCATACTAGCACTGAAGGAATCCACTGAGTGTCTTATGACTGATGTCTTTTGTGTTACTTATGTTTGAGCTGGCTGAACTGAGAACGACTTGACCAAATACTGACCAGATCTGAGGCTCCCATGACTACGGATGCCCCCCGAAACCCGGTTCTAAACGGGAACCGGTTCTAAATTAGTAAAAACCGGAGCATTTTTAAGATCCGACGTTTTCGGTTCTGCTATCGGTAGTCGGTAGGTACTCGAGAAATCATGGAGTGAGATTTATATTGTGGCAATTGTGTTTTTCGAGGAATTTAAACGTCGCGAACATAATCTTGTTTGCCGTTTTCTCCATCTCTCTGTCTCCCTCTTACCGCGCGAGGGGCGGGGCTGTGCTGTGCTCCACACACTCGCTCACACACGCACAGACAGCTCTGCTCAAGGGCTCATCATGGCGGAGAGAACTAAACGTTCAAAAGTTTGGGTATATTTTTCAAAAGTCGATGACAACAACGCTCGTTGCCACAAGTGCAACAAATCATTTGCCAGTAAGGGTGGCAATACAAGCAATCTGTCGAAACATCTTTTGTCGAAACATGGTATTAATCTGCAGAAATGCGGCGTTTTCGACTGCTTTGCTCGTAGTGTTCCATCCACGTCCACTGCAGGTAAGCCGTATGAGCCATAGATACGGAGTTAGCTAGGCTAATAACGAATTATTACGAATAGGCCAATAAATAAAATATAATTGCTTAGCTAATTGTGTAGCTACAAATATATAAGCCATAGATACGGAGTTAGCTGGGCTAATAGCCGGGGACACTATAAGTCAGGAGAGATCACGACTCCTGCCGGAGAAGGCAGATATGTTGATTTTTCTGCAGAAGAACTGTTAGGATAATGTTCTAGGTTCTTGTTTGTTTGAACTTCCGTTAGCCTTTTGCTGTAAAAATTTATTTTTAATATTTTTTTTCTTTATCTTTATCTACTTTTATTTTCTTATCTTATTTGTTGTTGTTGAATGTTGATTATAAAGTCTATAATTCAGACACATTTAAAACATTGCTGCTGCTGTTGCTGCTGAATAAATAATATTTGTTTATATTTATATAAAGTTATATAATAGAATAATAAAGCAATGTCGATTCTGTTCTTAATTAAGTGTCTTTTTTTCTTGCATAATAATCAAAAAGAACCGATAAGAGTATCGATAAAGTACCGAACCGATAAGCAGTACTGATAAGAGTAGTAGTATCGATAAAATCCTAACGATACCCATCCATACCCATGACTCGACAAACCCATGCTTTACCCTTCTTGGCAGATGGCAACAGCATTTCATTTACGTGTCTCATTGATGCTACGGTATAACACTGAGGATTTTTGAAAGAGGGGTGGTAAACACTTACTCTGGTACCTGGATTCCCCTGTGGCCCTTGAGGCCCCTGGCATTTGGAGACACACACAAAATGAA